>NC_061121.1:46720648-46966705 GCF_002878395.1 Capsicum annuum
TTTATTTATATATAATTTAAAATAGACATAACAATTATTTTAATGTCAACTGCTACTTTCTAATAATGTGGTTCTTCTTGAGTAAATAGTTTATTGATGTATGTGTTTACCCTTTATTAAAAGATTTTTTTAGATAAAATTACCTTTTCACTTATTTTTTATAATTATTATACTATTATGTTTATAATATTAAATATTGAGTATAATTGGGGTTTTAGTTGATATATGAAAAAATTATATGAAATTCGTCTTTTTAGTTCGTATATGAAAAAATTATACGTAACTCTATTATTAATCAGTAAGGATAACACTTGGCACAACTCTTTTTGCTACATAAGGGATTAATAGCATGCAATTGGTGTAGCTTATACATTGTTCTTCTCATTATTTTTTTGTTTTGTTAATTATTGATTTAATATCGATTATTTTACTTTGTAATTTGTATTTATTTTTTTATACGTACAACACACGTGCACTAAACTAGTAAAAAAAGAAAATCTAACCCAACCTAACCTCCTAATGCACGTCCTCACTTCCCTTCCCCATTTCCTTGGCACGTCGCCCACTCCCATTTCTTATTTTGTGTTTTTTTTTTTTTTCAAACCATTTCTTATTTTGTTATTTTTGAAAATAAAAATAAAAACAAGTAAAAGACAAAAGTTGTCAATAATACCCACGTTTTTCTAAGACATCCACGATAAAGCTTCTAGCAGTTTTGAATTTATTTTAAAGTCCGTATATTAATTTTAAAATTAAAACTTAGGTTCTTAAATTCAAATAGTTACAATTTTTACACTTTGTATATTTCTTTCATCGCTTTTTATTAAATGTGTTTAAACACACAAATTCTTGGTAACGTGAATAGCGAATGTTTCTAGAACTTCTATACATAGAAATTAATCACAGTGATTCAGTCAAGTGAACTTTTTTTTTTGAAAATAATAATTGTATATTTCAAATATGTCCTAATTCATATGCAGTTTCTTCTCATACTTGGATAGATATGTATGTTTTAGAGCTTTCTGATACTTTTGACAGTATCATGTCTTCATTCTTCCTAATTATTTAATAAAAGGGGTTTATGTCTCCCACTTTTTGCATGAACATATGCTCTTTATAAGCTTAAACATCAGATCATACGCAGGCATATATCAAACTGATTGCATGGGCAATTAGGAAAACTTTTTAGATATATTTCTTGTAGTATTTATCAAACTTCACTGTCACTAAAAACCCTTTCTATACTAATGATGATTTAACATAACTACAACAATGATATCCCCAACATAATGAATTGGTATTAGTATGATCTGGGAAAAATAATATTGATAGAATACTAACATATTTTTTTAAATTGAATCGATAGTCATTTGATGTTATTGTGAGAGATTTTTTTATTTAATAATAATATATATTTTATAATTAAATTAAGACAAAATAAATATATGATTAAATAACATAAGTTAGTATAGACATGAGAGTTTGATTCATGTTTCTTACTTTGATTTTAAAATTTTAAATTTAAATTTGAATTAATTCAAATCAATATCTTAATGAGTTGAGTATTTTAATTTTAAGTTGCTTATAACTTCTCCTGCAGTTTAAAATTCAAAGTTGATTATAATTACTCCTAAATTTTTTATCCCTTATTCTTAGTTTATTTTAAAAATTTATCTTTCACTCCATCTCCATTCATACATTGGCCACGTCCCATACAACAATCACGCTCATGCACGTGCATCATATATAGGATAATTGAAATCACAAATCACAATTGAAAAATAGTAAATAAAGTTATTAATTTTTTAGGCTAGGATAGTAAAAATTCACAATTGTGATGGTGTGAGAATTTAAATTTTATGAATTCTAAATTCTATAATAGCAATACCATAATGTAATGTTTGATCCGAAATCTATATATTTGTATCTATTTAGAAAATTAATTAAGACAAATATAAAATTTGCTTTAAAATTATTGAATTCAAAAATTTCATATATCAACTTTTAGCTAACCGGCAGAAAGCAAGACACAAAATAAATAAAACTGAAGAATTGTAAGCAATTTTTTTTTAAAAATCAAAGAATAATTCAGAAAAAATGTCTACGTTATATTAAAAAGGAAGTAATATATAGTGATAATACATCGAGTGATAAATTAATAAAATGTCATCCTAGAAAGTAAAATACTAATAGCTGAATAGTGAGAAATACATTAAAACAATATAAGAATAAAAAAAGTTATTAGATGACTATATAATTAATTTTTCTTAAATTAATAGTTATTCTTATTATTGGGCATATTAGATTGAAAAATAAAATTATACTTGAAATATAAAATATAATATGATCAAATATGCTCTAATAAATAGTTAAATTGGTATGGTATTTTTATCACATAGATGGAATGATGTTATATTTAATTTACTTTATGTAATTTAAAGAACTCTATTTATACGCTAAATGAAAGGGTGTTTGACATGTTTACGAGGTGTGAGTTGAAATTCACATTATGACTTCTTCTTTTGTTGAGTTAGGTAAAGAAAATCAAAGTTATTACTAATTATCAAGAGTTTACACTTTTAGATGTTATTTTTATATAATAATATAATTTTAAAAATTCATATCATTTGTATGTTTAAAATTTTTATATTAACAAATAATTAATAAACGATCATGAATCATTTAGTTTAAATTTCACAATCAATAAACTAAAAGAAAAATCTATTGGGTCAAACTAATAAGACAACAATATATTTTTTTTAAAAAATCTCTCAAATATATTTCACGCATTGCACAGAGACAAATACTAGTATCATAAAAAATTGGGTAGTTTCAATTTAAAAATCACTTACACATTAAATATTGGGTTGGAAGCCCTAGGAAAACCTATAGGCGTTGTTAAGAAATAGGACATTTTTTTGCTCAATTAGGTTTCTTATTTGTTTGAATAATAATCATGAATATATAAATGTTGGCTGATCAAAATATTCTTTAAACATTGAACGATTTTTATAATTTTTTGTAACGTATTTTTTCTTCAACTAATAAATTAGATGTTGAATAAGAGTTGATTTCAAATCAAATATAACAGAATCCTAGCGTTGAGTTTTTCATACATTATGTCTTCTTTACTGTTATATATAGGGGAGGATCTCAAATTTTGATAATCCTCAAAAGAGCGTTTTAGGTGTTTCACTTCTTTATTTAAGTGAATTAAGTTATCACACATGACAATTGGCGGTGTCTTTTTGTTAAATATTTTTATTTTTGTCCTTCTTATTTTTGTTAGAACCATTCTCACTTGAGTTCTTGTAAGTGATCCCTTCTTGCTACGTAATAGATGACTTTTTAATTAAAACTCTAATTTAAATTAACAATCACTTTAGCTAAAAAATAATAATTATTTTCAAAATAACTTAATATAAAATTCAAGTTTGCATAAATGGATTGAATGAAATAATTTATTAATTTAATTTAATTATTATTTAATATTCTTATAGATCACCATTAAGTTAATTTGTGTAAAGGCTCTAAATTAAGATCGTACAACAACAACAACAACAACAACAATAACAACAATAACAACAACAACAGACCCAGTGTATTCCCACAAAGTGAGGTCTGAGGAGGGTAAAGTGTACGCAGTTCATACCACTACCTCCGGAGAAGTAGAGAGGCTGTTTTCGATAGACCCTTGGCTCAGGATAGAGAATAGTACACAAGGTCGTAGTGAAACGTGAAGCAGGATGGATGATATACCATAAATAGGGAATAAGCAATAATAAAATAGATATCATAGAAATACGAAATAAGAGAAGTATAAGTAATTCGAAATAAGAAATAAGAGATAGGACACCCATCTTGTAGTAACATACACCCACATATCAAAGACACCCACCACACACAAACTCTAATGACTAGAGGCTCTTACTAATGGACACAGTCCTATGCTTACTAACCCGGCTACACAAGAGCTCTCCTAACATCTTGCTACAACCCACACACTCACACTAGCTTTCTACCCTTATCCGCGACCTCCACACCTTCCTATCTAGGGTCATGTCCTCAGTAAGTTGTAGCTGCTCCATGTCATGTCTAATCACCTCCCTCCAGTATTTTTTCGTCCTACCTCTACTCCTTCTAAAGCCAGCCAAAGCTAACCTATTCGTACCCCTCCTCATCACATGCCCAAACCATCTCAGCCTTCCTTCTCGCAACTTGTCATCCACCGAAGCCACTCTCATCTTCTCCCTGATAGTCTCATTCCTAACTTTATCCCCTCTAGTAAGTCCACGCATCCAACTCAACAGTCTCATTTCCGCAACATTCATAACTATTCTTATATATACTTGAAGTCAATGGAATATTTTATTGTATAAGATGAAAAAAAAAATTTACAAAAAGTTTTGCCACATGAAATTATGAATGAAACTAAACCTCAATAAAAATTAAAATAAATGTATTTCTATCTATAATTAAGAAATTACTCAAAAAAGTATCAATATTCTATATTTATGATTTTTATCGAATTGTAATTAGTAACATATTTCAAATCATGTTATTTTATAAAATACTGAATTACTCATGAGATTTTGATACATTCCAATTCTTCGATAATACTTTCTTCCATATAAGTAAAATTTTATTTTAAAATGTACAATTATGTGATTAAGAACTTTAGTAATTATAAAATCGAAAAAGGGTCAGAAATACCCTTCAAGTATTGAAAAAGGGCCAAGAATACCCTTCGTTTATCTATTGGACCAATGATACCCTTCGTTTATCTATTAGGACAATGATACCCTTCCATCCACCTTTTTGGGTCAAATATACCCTTATAACTAACAGAATTTTTTTAAATCATACTTAGAAATTCTATTAAACATGTGACACCTTTATATTGGTTATAAATTAAATTAATTAAAATATTAAATTAAATTCAAATTCAACTAAAATACCTGACCCATGGAGAGTTATCTATCCATCTATCCAACTGAAGCAAATAATTTTTGTGAAATTTAGTCTTCCAAATTTGATTCGGGCGCCAACTGTTGCAATAGAAAAGTTAGTATTCAGTTGGATAGATATGGAGGAAAATGATAGTTATCGAAGTGAGTCTTACTTTCGGGCAACAACGTCTGTCATAGTCAGGGCAAATGGAGGAAAGATCCAACATAATGGAGCCTAAACATCAGTATTGGTGGAGCCAAAGCAGCATGGTTCAATAAGACTTGTATGCGAAGAAATAAAAGAAAAAATAAAAATAAGCTTGTTCTTAAAACACACACAAGCAGAACCAAGCAGCAGGAGATCAGCTCATTTAGTAATTGAGCCCATGCCCAGCTCGTTCAACAAACCCATGAGCTCAATCAGGATAAACTAAAGTAGCTAAGTTTTGTCCGCTCTGTCAGATCTTTTATAGAGCTGCAAGTTTGCTACTATGTTGATTGTCTAAAAATAATATATAGCTGTTGCAAAATTGAACCATCATAAAAGAATTCATCATTGAATTCAGAGTCCAAACATTGTGTATGTGTACAAGACTAGCAACAAAAGAAATCTATTACTCTGTATGATCCAGTACTTCTTACACAAATTTATACTAGATTATAATCCAAAATAAAGGATCCGTAGACACTCAAATGATCAATATAGAAACTGTCTAACTACTAGAAACAACGGAATTCAATATTCCTCTGTATGATCAATTACTTCTTATATGAATTTAACCAAATTATAATTCAAAAAAAGAAAAAAAAGATCCATAGATGTTTCAAATAATCTATGTAGAAACCATCTCAGTACTAAATCAACAACAGTCTTTCAAATATTGCCAATAACGCCATGCAAACTCTCCATGGGTCGACATTTTAATTGAATTCGAATTTAATTAATTTAATTTACAACCAATAGAAAGGTGTCACGTGTTTAATAGAATTTTTAATTATGGTTTAAACAAATTATGTTAGTTATAAGGGTATATTTGACCCAAAAAGGTGGATGAAAGGGTATTTTTGACCCAATAGATAAACGAACGGTATTTCTGACCCATTTTTAATACTTGAAGGATATTTCTGACCCTTTAATTAACCTAAGAAGAAAACATGTTTAACATGTTCGTCATTAGATTACTTTAATTATAAGGTAAAAAAAAAGTATGATACAAATTATATTTTAAGATTTTAATTATTAATTTTATATCTTAAGTTTGGGCTCGAGTTTAACACGAGCCTTGTGAAACTAGTGTGTGTGTATATATATATATTTCATAATTATGTGACAATGTATATGTATATTTGAGCATCTATAGCTTATTTAAGCCATCAAATTTATTTTCATTATTTATTTTGCAAAAAAAAATTAAAAAATATCCCTAAACTATTTTAAATGAATCAAAAATACTCCCCATTAGATTTTTGGCTCAAAAATACCTCATCGTTAAATATTTGGCTCAAAAATACCTTTTCCTCTAACAGAATTCCACCAAGGACACCACCTAAATAAAAAAGTCACCTGAATATTCCACGTCACTGTCCACATATATAATCTCTTTTTAAAATCCATCTGCCCTTATCTATAATATATTAAAAGTGTGAAAGGGCCTTATAAATGTTGTTTGAACTTTTTGCCCTTCATTAAAAGTTTTTTATTCAGATAAAATCATCTTTTCACTATTTTTTCCTAATATTTAACAATTAAAAATTAATTAAATTATATTTATGGTAAAACCTTTTCTTATTAGAAGTCATTAGAATTAATGACAACTAATACCTTTTTTATTAGTTTAAGAATTTTAACTCAATTAAATTTGATTTTAATGAAAAATCCTAAAATATATATGGTAGTTGTCGTTTTTATGTACATAATCATAGAAATGTAGTTTTCTATTTTCAAGAGCCCTAAAATTCAATTTTCATGCTACAGACATGAGATTTGGTGGCGGAGGTAGAAGTAAAGAATTCTGTTAATTGTTGTTGAGTGAATGGTTGCAACATTGGCTAATAATCATTAGAATTAAAATTTCTATTCATTTATCTTGATATTTATTACCCTTTTTCTTCAATCCCGGTTAGCTTTTTTTACTTTGTTGCTAAAGGTTTCAAGTTTGTTTTAATTTAAATATATTATTTAATGTATTTATATATAATATTAAAGTCGTCTACTCATTGATTTGAACATAATGAATTTGTTTTAAGGATTATGTCAGGGAAAAATTAAAGGTTTATCTTTTTTCTTTCAAAACTAATTTTTACGAAAATTGTTCAGTGTCAAAATAATCAAGGGATTAAGAGAACCCTAATTTGTTTATGGTAGTTGAGAACATGTCAATGATTGTTCAGCAAGAACACGTGTAGCAAGGTATTATCTTTGTATCTCTAATATATCAATGATTGTCCATTAACATTGGTTTCATTATCTAAAAAGTAGGGAACAAGTAATTTATTATTATCAACAAATTTTTAAGAAAAATATCTGATATGAAACATAAGAGTCTTCCTTCTTAAAATCTTACACTTACAATTTCTTTTGCATTATTGCTCCCTTTGTTTGTGCGGTAATACTAAAGGATGCAATTGAGTTGTGTAATTTCAGAAGGAAGATAACTACAAGTTAACAAGGTATTCAAAAACAATTTGTGTTGTAATAGGTTATTAGTAACGACCATTGTGCTTTAATCAAGTATCGACTTTCCTTGCACTAAACTAAATCAATTGCAAATACCATACACCGGGTGAAAGACAAGAAGATATTGTTAGTCGTCGCTGGTTAAGAGCTCCCTACAAAGCAATCTCAGAAGTGTTACTGCGTGGCTTCTTGGTTCGAAGCTCAGATTTGAGAGACTACCAAATTGATTGCTCAACCTCAATTACTCAACCTAAAAAGGCCCATGACAAGGTATTATCTTTGTATTCTTTGGACCAAGTCTCTAAATTTCGTTGAACAGGCCTCATAATATTTAATAGCTCATCAAAGAGTTGCCTTTCTTGAAATATTTTGCTCTTCCAACTTCTTTCAAAGAAAAACTTTTCATTTTTATACAATCTAATTGTAAGATGAAGATGAAGGCAAAATAGTATGGAAAAGGGTAAGTTGATTGCCACCATTATAAATTAGCAGCAATATTTATTTAATCAAAATTTGTACAATAGATTCTTGATGCTTCCATGACATATCTAGTTGGGGTTGTTACTAATCATACCACACCATACCATTGAAAAATCATCATTCAAACAGTCACTATAAGATTTATCTCTTGGGGACTCACCTGTAGGGACATATCTAGGTGGGGGTCACCGGGTTCACTGAACCCGTGCTTCCTCCCTAGATCATACATAATAATGTTATTTTTTTAAAAAAATATCTAAATATAGATGTGTGAAATCATGCTCGAAGTATTTCATAATAGTACACCCATTCTCTCAAAACTATGAATGCGCCTCTAACATGTTGATGTGCTTTCATAAATAGGGCTGCTTTAGGTACCAAACTGGCCGAATTAGAGGATTTGGAATGCTTGCAGGAGGCTCTGGCATTACCCTAATATTCCAAGTTTGTTTCAAAATGACTTGTCCTTTTTTTATGTGTGCAGTGGCGGAGCCAAGAATTTAGCAAAGGATGTGCAAATTTTCTTCTCAGTTATGTTAAGGGTGTGCAAAATTAAATATTTACTCATAATAGCTAACATTTAACCTTTGTAGACCACGTAATTACTCGACAAAGGGTGTTCATCTGACCACCCTTCGTTTAAGGTAGCTCCACCCATGTGTGTGTGATAGAGGATGCTCTAGAACGAAAGGTTTTCAAGTTTGATATATGTAGGTATACTTCTATCAAGCTTGATGTAGGTAGACTTTTATTTTCCTGTTTCTATCCAGGTTGCTAGAGCTAATCTTAAAACTCCTAACGAGGGGGCGAAGAAGAATCCTTTTGATAATATGTGCACTTTTTATATTTTAGATAAGTAGATGTCCTCTATGCATGTGAGAGAGTGCAACATAGTGTGTATCAGAGGGGTGAATGCAATATGGATTCCATGGGTTATGCTGAACCTAACAACTTCGACTTAGAGCTTTTATACATACATACATCAGTGGCCGACCCAGGATTTAAGGATTGTGGATGCTTAAAAAATTTAAAAACTGATAAAAGTAAAAAAAAGTCATCTCAATAAGGTTCGAACCTAGGGCCTTCTTCCAATGAAGCACCTTAAGATCAACCTAAATGCCAATGAACCCACCCAACTTTTTGTTATAATTGGTACTCTTATATATTTATACCTATTTTTCTATATTTTTTATGTAATTATACCTATTTCGCGTCGAGTTTAGTGGGTGTCGGAGCACCCCAAAATTCTACATAGGTCCACTCCTGACATACATGCATGCATGCATGCATACATACATACATATACATACATACATACATATATATATATATATATATATATACATATATATATATATATGTATATATATATTTGTAGATACATAGTTTTTCATATGTAGATCGGTTGACCAAATCATATTAATAATATGTTTTTAATATATGTTTTCTTTGTCATCTGATTTATCATCTCATGGTTTGCAAACTATAAGCTTCTGCATGACGTCCTCTCAAGTTCAAACCCAACAATACATATATACATATATATATATATATATATATATATGTGTGTGTGTGTGTGTGTATATATGTATATATATATATGTATATATATATATATATATATATATATATATATATATATATATATATATATATATTAATCTTATTAGTAAGTGTTTAGACAAACAAAAAGGTATTTGGTGCTAGTTAATGATACTATAAAGCTATTAATTTTAGTTCCACTGGCTTTGTCAATTATTGTCTTACTGAAAAATATTGGGGTTAAGTTGGGGTATATAACTACAGAGATCTATAATATTTATGATTTTTGTTTTTTATGTCTAGATATGTCATTCCACGCAATTATCTATTTAAATCTAAAAGCTCCCAAAGAAGGCATTAAGAAGTCGGCGTGTAGGGTGCATAATAATAACAATAATAATAAATAATAAATAATACTGAAATATTCTTACATATATTTAGTTATTTCACTACTAAATAAACACATATTGATGAAAAGCTAAACTGTAAAATTTGCCGCGAATCATATTTTGTGGCTGATTAGTAACGAATTTCAAAAGAAATTAGCGACTAGCAATTTAAAGATCAGTTAATAACAAAGTTCATATCTAAGTACACCCCTTTTTTCTCCACAGTGGTTGTTGTCCACACTTTGTAATTAGCTGAAACAGTAGATACCTCCGCTACATTATAAATTATAGTATATAATAGACATCAACTTTAGGAAAATAATTATTTCAATTTAGTGTCAATCAGGATTCACAGTAAGAAAATGAAATAGCTTAATATAAATCTAGATCTATATTTATACTATAGTAAAGATATGACGGGTCATAGAAATATTGTTTGAATTTTTTGTCTTTTATTAAAAATCTCTATCTTAGATTAAATCATTTTTTCACTATTTTTCCTAATATTTAAACGTTGAAAAATAACTAAATATTTATAGTAAACTTTTTCTTATTACAAGTCATTAGAATTAATGACAACTAATATTGTTTACCAATATGGGTTGTGGTGCAGTGGATGGGGGCTGCTCCACCATTAATCGGAGGTCGAGGGTTCGATCTTGGTATGGAGAAAACTCTGTTGGGAGCGCTGTCACCTTAATGGGCCCTACAACACGCGATCCAAATAAGTCGGAGCTCCAATGCGGATACCGAACACCAGATGGGAAACTAAAAAAAAACAACTAATATTGTTTTCATTTAAGAAGATTTCAAAAATTTAAAAATAAATATGAAAGCATTAGATTAAGAAAATATAAAAAGTACCAAATTTTAAAAAGTTTTAAGTAACTAATCAAAGATTTTCTAAAGATTTGACATTAAAAATAAGAAAAGTTTTTAAATATAAAAAAAATAATCTTACTACAAATATGAATTCAAATCGATGTGTCTCTTTTAGCATCTAGCAACAAGGAAAGAGGTACTGCATGACAAACGCAAAAGTAATGATTCATTAATCACTTAAAACTTCTGTGATAAAATATATATATGTTTATAATAAAATACATGTTATATTTATATTGTTATATTAAAGTGTGAAGCATCTTTGAGAAGTTATTTGAACTTTTTTCACTTCATTAACAATCTCTATAGATAAAATCATCTAATTTTAAATAATTAAAGTTACACGTGCGAATTGAACTAGTAAGCTTATAGATGAATCCCACCCGACCTAATAGCTAAAAAACTCGATCCAGTAAGCAAGTAAAAAGGGCACCGGTTTTGGTGATTAATTCTAGGTAAGGTTAGTTGTTGAAACGTGTTCTGATTGCCAATCCTGATTGATCATTTTGATGTTCAGTAGTTGAGGAACTTGTGTGTTCCATTTTGTTACGATGATGGAATGTGGATGATGAGCTTGTAGTGTTGCAAGGCGCAGGTTAGCTACTGCATAAAATGGAATCTTCCAAAGAGCTACCAAGCTCCAGAAGGTCCCATCCTTTGCATCAATAACTGTGGATTCTTTGGTGGTCCCGCCGTGAACATGTGTTCCAAGTGTCACAAGGTCCTGATACTGAAGCAGGAACATCAATCGAAAACATATATAGATTAACCTATTGGGTCGGTCGGGTCTATCTATTAAGCTTAGGGGCAAATGAATTTTAAAAAGTGATTATAACAGTGATGTGGAATATTCAAATGTCTTTTTTATTTAAATCTAAGTGGCGTTCTTGGTGAAATTTTGTTAGAGAGAGTGATATTTTTGAGTTAAATATTTATCGGAAGAGTATTTTTGAGCCAAATATTTAACGAAGGGGTATTTTTGAGCAAAAAAATTTAACGAAGAGTATTTTTGATCCATTTTAGATAGTTTGAGGATATTTTTGAACTTTTTTCGTTTCCGTTTATTGTTTAATCAAAACATATTTTCTTTTATAATATCGAAGTGATTTTATAAAAATTAAACCCATTGAAGCGAGGTACACATCTGAGGAGCATATTAAGTTTGGGCTCGAGCTTAGCACGGATTTCATGAAACTAGAGTGTGCGTGTGTATACATATATATAACTTATACTACTACTAGTTTCTATTATATAGAAGAGGTGGTTTCGAACACCTCTCATGCAATTACCAAAAAACTCTTCCACCCTCACTTAATTACATATCATGCCCCAATATATAATAATTTCATTATTTCATCATAATGGTTTAAATATTTAATATATTATATTAATTTATATTAATTAATTATAACTACATATTGGAAGTAAAAAAATTTTATTTATTTATTTGGCTATTATGTTCAAAACTAATTTGTTACCACAAATCACAATAATTAATAACTTAAAATATTTAAAAGACATATAAAAATTTTATTGACTCTCATTATTTTAGCAATGCCACATAAATTGAGATAAAAGAAAAAGTACTCCAAATATAATAATTAACAACTTAAAATATTTAAAAGATATATAAAAATTTTAGTTTATTCTCAAAATTATATCGAAGCCACATAAATTGGGACACAAGGAGTAAATATATTATTTGATAATTACGTAAAAATTATTGTAAATCACAATAATTAACAAGTTAAAATACTTTTTGAAAAATAGATAAAAGTTCTATTCAACTCTCAAAATTTTATCGGTGCGGCATAAATCATGACAAAATAAAAAATTATCTTAATTAATTGCAACTAAATATTTAAAGTAAATCAATTTTAGTATTTTAATTGACTTTTATATAGAAAATTAATCTTTTTATTTATTTATTTATTTTCGTGAATTTAAATTTTAAAATTATTTCTTTCTTATATAGAAATACTAATATTTAAACTTAACTTTAAATTTTTAAAGTACAAAATTAATAAATTTAATTTAATAAAATAAATTTCTAATGAATATTTTCTTAGAATTTGTGTTGGATCAATATGTATCAAGTTAAAAAAAATAAAAAAAAATATATAGTAAAATTTTATTATTGTGAAAGATAAATATAATGCACCATCCAATAATATTTAATAATATCATATTTTGCATACGCAAATATAGCATTTCTTATTTAATTAATATACTATTTCGGTGAATTATCGATGATTACTATTGGATATGATAAAATTATATTAATTTTTATAGTAATAACATACTCAATCGCTCTTAATTAATTATTATGAGTCATTTAGGTATTAAGAAAATAAATAATATTTAATGAAAAATAAAATAGACATAAAATGCAAAATTAACTCTTAATGTTTTAAATTAAATTTTCTTCTTTCGAACGATGATTTTACTAAATTACTCCTTATTTAAGTCATTTATGAATTAGAAAAATAAGAATAACAAAATGATATGTCAACATAAAATATTTGATTGACTATCAAAATTATATTAGTGTCACATAAATTGGGACGGGACAGAAGAAGATATAAAGCAACATATATTATTTGAAAATGAAATAAAAAGTATTGCAAATAACAATAATTAGCAAAAAAAATTTAAAAATTGATTGATTTCTGCTTCAATCGTGATTTTAATGTATCAATCCGTAATTAATTATTATAAGTCATTTATGTATTGAAAAATTAATAATATTGAATCCATGATTTTACTATATCACCTACAATTAATTATTATAAGTTATTTATGTATTAAAACTAATTAATATTTAATTAAAAAATCTAAAATAAACATTTATGACATGTCTGATTAAGTTGTTTCAATCGTGATTTTATTATATCACTCTTAATCAATTATTATAAGTAATTTATATATTAAAAAATTAATAATATTTAATAAAAAAAGTAAAATAGAAGTTTATGACATGTCTACTTCAGCTGCTTCAACCATAGTTTTACTAAATATTACCCCTAATTAATTATTATAAGTCATTTAAGTATTAAAAAATTAATAATATTTAATAGAAATAAAATAGATATAAAAATGATAAATTAACTCTTGATGTTTTAAATTAACTTGACGTCTTATATGAGGTCTACTTAAATTTTTTACAAGTATTTTTTATAGTAATTTCGCTATGTCACTTTTAATTAGTTGTTTTAAGTCATTTAAGACATTTAGGCTTCGCTGCTTCAGTTGTGATTTTACTATATCACCCCTAATTAATTATTATGGTCATTTAAGCATTGTGCCACATAAGTTGAAATAAAAAAAATATTATAAATCACAATGATAAAAAATTTAAATTATTTTTAAAATATAATTGGCTATCGTCGACACAAAACTCTGGACAAAGAGAGCAGCATATATTATTCAAAATTTACGTAAAAAGCATTATAAACTACAATAGTTAACAACTTAAAATATCTAAAAATAATTTAATATGTCATATATTTCAAAAAAAATTACATGAAAAAAACTAGAAATCACAATAATTAACAACTTAAAAAATTTAAAAGATATAAAAAATTTGGTCGACTCTTGAAATTATATTAGTGTCACTGAAATTGAAATAGAAGAAAAGTATTATAAATCACAATAATTAAAAATTTAAATTATTTTTAAAATATAATTGACTATCAATGTCACAAAAATTTGGACAAGAAAAGTAACTTATATTAATTTGAAAATTATATAAAAAAATATTACAAATTACAATAGTTAACAACTTAAATTATCTAAATACATATTAAAATAACATATGTTGAACTCATGCTAGATTTCGGAGGAATCCTAGAAAACATATGCAATCCTTTTATTAATTTTTTTTTATTTAAATATATCAAGATTGAAAAGACAAATAAATATCTTAATGTTGGGCCCGTGCTGACACGGGCCATGCCCCTCTAGTAATAATAATAATAAGCAAGAATATATATTAGTTATATATATATATATATATCCTTTAGTATATGTATTATAATATATATCGTAGATTATATAGATATAATATATCGTAGATATTTCCAAAGACTTTAGCAAGATTTTATCAACTTGGGTGGGCCCGGCGGCTAATATCTTTCTTTAATTCTCCTCCGTCCATTTATTTATATGATATTGCATACGTCTGTTATTTTATCTTTTGTAGATATCGTCATTGCTTACGTATCCAAATTGTGTAAAGTTTCGGAGTCAACCTCCATTCTTGAATCATCGTCTGCGTTTGGGTTTTGGGCAAATTGATCCATGGCTAAGATGTCCTTCTAGACATGTACAAGTTGTCTATTCTATACTATCTTCATGCATTTTAATATGTCAATATCCAAATTTACAATCAAATTTACTAAATACTTTTCTTTCTTGTATTCTATTTATTAATTCGGTTTTTTCTGATAACTTATACCCATCCATCACAATGTTATCATTTAGTCTTTTATAATTTATTACCATTCTAGCTTTTCCTCTTACTATTTCACTATAGTTTCTTACTATGAAAGCTGCTAACCTATGTCTTGATGTAGATCTTCTAATTATTCCATTCAAAAATCAACAAACAATTTAAATAATTTTCGCAAGAAACAACTTGAACCAATAGTTAAAACACCAGACGATAAAATATTAGAATTAGAAGAAAGACTAAAAATATTAGAAATGAGAGTTTATAAACTCGAAAAACATAAAGAGGTAATTACAGAGGAAGACTTATTAGAAGTAGAATTATTAAATACATTTGCTGAAAATAATAGAGTTAGACAGAAAAAATCAATGATGATACCATTTGAAGGAATGGTATGTAATGAAGAAAAGAAAATTAGTACAGTCAAAATTTTAGCAAGAATAAAAATTCAAGACTATGAGTTCGAGACTTTAGCTATAGTTGATTCTGGATGTACAAGGAGCATTTTAAACAGCAGAATTTTACCAGCAAAATTAATTAAAAAATTGTCAAAACCTCAAGAATCCATGTAAATGGACGGAGCATATAATACCTATACAAACTATATATCAAAAGCAAAAATAAGTTTTATTAATACTTGTAAAAAATTCTATTAACCATCATATACACTTAGTGAAATATTAGTTAGAGATTTAAACATAAAAGCAGACTTTGTGTTAGGATTAGACTTTATGGTATAAAATAATGGAAGATGTTTAGTTACAAAAAATTGGGTAATATTCGCCAGTAATATCACTCACTCACCAGTACAGACACAACCTACTTTAACTAAATACCATTTTCTTAAGGATAAGCCAAATGAAAACTCAGATGACCAAATAAAATCCGAAATACCACTAGAATGTGATAAAGGAGAAAATTGCACATGTAATGATAATAAAAAGACAACAATGTGTGAAGAATTACAAGATTTATTAGTAGTAGAAGAAATAGAAAAAAACTATACTTTCATAGAAATGGGTACAGAATTATACAACTTTAAGAAGGGTATACAACAAATAAGAGTAATAAAAAATAAAAAAGACTTAGAAAAAATAATATAAATCCTAGACAAGCTAGAGATAGTTGGAGAAAAATCCCTGCAACACTGGGACTCCAATCAAATTACCTACAAATTAGAAATAATTAATCCGAAATTTACTATAAAAACAACATCTATAGAAGCTACAAATGAAGACCTTAAAGACTTTGAAATACAAATAAAAGAGCTATTAGAATTAGGAATAATTAGAAGATTTACATCAAGACATAGGTCAGCAGCTTTCATAGTAAGAAACCATAGTGAAATAATAAGAGGAAAAGCTAGAATGGTAATAAATTACAAAAGACTAAATGATAATATTGTAATGGATGAATATAAGTTACCAGACAAAACAAAATTAATAAATAGAATACAAGGAAGAAAAGTATTTAGTAAATTCGATTGTAAATCTGGATATTGGCAGATTAAAATGCATGAAGATAGTATAGAATGAACAACTTTCACATGTCCAGAAGGACATTTTGAATGGTTGGTCATGCCGTTCGAATTAAAAAGGGGCTCCTCTAATTTTTCAAAAAAAAAAATGAATAGTATTTTTAGTGGAACAATTGTATTTCTTTATCTACGTCTATCCCAAATTTCTTCGGGCATAGTCTAGGCGTATCCTATACTAGTCGCGTGTAAATAACTTTACTAAGCTACATTAAATGTGTCACTACTATACCCAACTATGGGAATATCTTACATTTACTTATGGATATTAACTAATTTTGAAAACTATTTTGTATTAAAATGATAAATTAGTCATTCTATAACCAAACGACCCCTTAGAGCTCCAATAGAGCTTGTATGACTTCATACTTAAAAAAGTTTGACCCACTCATTCAGCAAGACTCATAGTCTTGAATTTGTCATTCTTTATTTTATTTTTTTAATATTAAGTTGTTTCTAAATTGTGTTCTTTATTAACAAGAATTTTTTTCTGTATACCTTTCGGTTCTTTTCTTCAATGACTCCACTTCAGCAACGGAAAGATCACCTTTATACTGCCTTAAGGGGTCGTTTGGTAGAAAGAAAAGTTATTTATGGATTAACAATATTGAGATTAGCAATGTAGAGATTATTTTTATTAAGTATTTGATTCATTATATTAAGAACTAGATATATTACGTATTATGTTTGGGTTTAAAACTTTACAAAATCTTCTTTACAATTATACCCTTAAATTTTTATAGAATTTTCTACTTCATTTAACTAGTCAAATTACTCATCCTTTGCGATCTTATAGAAAAGTTAAAATATGAATAATAATTCTTACTCCGCTTAGTTGATCATTTTTTTTTTTCTAAAAAACAATTGAATTTATTTGATCAAGTTTAATACAACAAATAATTGTCATATTATACAGAAACAATTTTAAAAAAAACGTAAAGCACACTATGTAAGAACATCACAGACTGTTGATAATATAGTTTTAGATTTTTATTTGACAATAATCTTTTGTATTTAAATTAAGTATAAATAACATAAATACCAATCCTTTTGGAAGTAATTACAGTCTCTCTCACTTTTTTAATTATTTTACTCTCTCTCCTTATTAATATACATAACATAACCGACATATACATAACATTCTGTGTATATATTGGGATTTTGTAATATGTTTAGGGAGTTAGGATTTTTTGTAATATTGAAAATATAAGTTGTGTATTTGTGTAATTTTTAGTTAAATTAATCTTTCTATAAATTGAACAATTGCAAAATAGCATAAATGTAGTTCGCATTCGAAGGTATCAACCAACATAAGAAAGAAAATGATATTTACGCACTTGATCTGCATACGCAAAGTAAAACGAGGATGACAAATTAAATGTAACATAACAACCAAATTTGTAGTGATTAGATTTAAAATGAAAATAAAAGAAAAATTTAATAAAAAGAATTAAGGGGTAGTTAAGTTATTTAATTCTCTTATTTATGTATTATTAAGCCATGGATAAGTAATCCCATGATTTCTTAGGTATAAGATAATACACTCTATGGTGTATTAGCTATTCAAGTATTAGGTGGGATTAAATCTAAATTGAGCAACCAAACATTGTATTAGTTGGACTAAATTTTAATTCATGGAATATTTTATTTAATACAACATACCAAACGAGTCCTAAAAGGATCGATTTAGGGTGTGTTGGGATGGAATTCTCTGTTGAAAAATGTTTTTCTAAAAAAACATTTTCTCGATCTTTTATTCTTTTTTTTTTATTTGATATGCAAATAAAAATAATTTTAAAAAATATTTGAATATATCCAAAACACAAAATTACAAGGATTGATGGAAATAGAGTAATGGAGGTTGTGGCGAAGTGGGCGGGAGTGGGGGGGCACAAGGGTGGGGTGAGGTATAGGATTGTGGGGTTGGCGTTGGCAGCGTAGGGTGGGGTTGTTGTTAGGGTGGCCGATGGGAGGAGATAAATGTCACTACTCACTTTATTTCTATTTTTCATTAAGGAAGTCATATTTAAATGAGCCTATTTTCATAAAAGAAACAATCAAGACTTTTAACTGAGAAAATAGAAAACATTTCTGTTTTCCTCCGTACCAAACACACCCATAGGCCTAAAGAGTTGAGGATTTAGCAAGTTGAACTTTTTGGCCGCACTACTTGGTTCAACACAGAATCATACAAATTGCAACTAACAATAATGTCTTTATATATCCTACAACCGGAACCAGTCATTGAAATTGACAGAAAGATGTTTCACAGTTCAATAAGTCTTCCACTTATTTGATGGGCTGGTTAGGACAATATTTATTGTTAATTAAATACATTATCTTACATATGCCAGACATAATTTGCATCAATAATTTCCATTATCTTTCTTGAGTATCTGGGGAACGTAGAGCGCGACACAACACATTGCTGAGAATTCGAAGCCAATAATGGTAATATTTGTTCCAATTTACATTTACATAACTCCTAATTGCAATAAGATTAATCCAAATCAAACACTAAATCAGTGAATGATAGCACCATAAGTGTATTTAAGGTTTCATAGCACAAACCTTTTTTGGTTTGGAAAGAATGCTGGCATAATATGCAGAGACCATCAAAGAATCAAGATTCTGCCAAGCACTGGACCTAGTGGTTTAGCGCATAGAAATCCTTGTGTGTACCATTACTATGTTTCTGCAAATCTACTCGAAAACCATCTCTGTAGCTTTGTCATTTCTCTACCTCCTCCTGAATTTGACCCTCTGCATTAACAGACGCAGTTAGATAACATCGATGACCCTCAAAATGTGTGCAAGAAAGTGACTCTTACCAGGAAGTTCAACAGCCAAGTTTGCTTGCTGATCTGCATCAGAGTTTGACTCCTATTAAACGAAGAGCAAGAGACATGTCAAATTTCTGCAAAATTACGTACCCAGCATAGTCCCACAAAGTGGCGTTTGGGGAGGGTAGAGTGTACGTGCAGCTTATCCCTACCTCAAAGGTAGAGAGGCTGTTTCTGCTAGACCCTTGGCCCAAGAAAATCCATCCAATCAAGGAGAAGATAATAGGTAAAAATAACATTTTTTTAAAAAAATAATAATAAATTAAAGGTAATATCCCAGACACGAGGAATATATGTAGTTTTTATGCAATTATTATTGAACAGGCTTGTGACATAAAGTGAGACCACGTTTTGATAAGTTAAGTTGTGCAAATGAAAGAAGAGAAAGGATGTTAAAGAATTACCCGAAGGACATGAATGATGCGGAAAGAAACAAACCGTTCCTTCAGTTGTTTTGCCTGCTCAAACACTGTGGCAATATTTTGATTTTTAACCTTCCACAGACCTTGGACCTGTGTGGCAAATTACAACCTCATTAAAGTGAAATATCAAAGGGACTGAAAATGAAGAAAACAAGAAACCATAAAATAAACTAAGAACAGAGGACAGCCAATAAGCAAAAGTTAAACAATATCGAGCTTGGGTTCAGCAATACTTTTGGAGAATTCGAGCAATCTAGAGGAACATCTCATCAGATCCTTACAGCTTGTTAATTTTTTTCCTTTAAGATGAAAAGAGATTTTCTATGTTCGACTTTTTCTCTACTCTCTTGACCTTTCTGCAGTATGAGGAATCTACCTCTTCTAGACTTTTCCTGTTTTGCCAACTTATTTCAGTCCATCCTTCATTAGTATCATCGCCAAGCATAAAACCATTACTAATCTCGAATATTTGTTAAAATTTCCCATTTTTTCAAAATAACATGTTTTCTGAACTTACACTGAACTTGAATTGACAGTAGTAACTGACCTACCAATGAATATCTTTTTTCGGGATTTAATCAAAGTTATCAAACGTTTCTTCTTTCTTCTCTAACACAGTGGTTGAGTTAGTTCACAAGGAAATTATGGTTACAATATGTCAGAGAGGTCAGAAGAACCTTATCCCATACAGAAAAAATAAAAGGCAGATGAGACTTGAGGAAATGACACTACAACAACAACAACAGACCCACTGTATTCCCACAAAGTGGGGGGTCTGGGGCGGATATTATGGAATGAAATTAATAACTTCAAGAAGTAATGAACAAACAGTCATTTCTCAAGAAAATTAATGAACAAACAGTCAGAAAATTGTTAGATAGCTCACTACCAACTTCCTGGAGCTTCTAGATAAGCAAAATACTCCACCAATCCAGGTAAAGATTAAAGAAGGGAAAAGGTTCAAAATACCCCTCTACTTTCATCTATGAGCTACTATAGGGCCAAATATACCCTACCCCTCTTTTTAACACGTTTCCACCATAACAAGGTGAGAACCCACGTGGCCTGACATTTGGGTGAGTTGGAAGCCACATGAGATGCCACCTAACAGACATTCTTTTTCCATTTCCATTTCAAATTTTTATTCTTTTTCCTTTTCCTTTACTCTTTATCCATTTACAAAAATCCTAGTACAAATAAATTCAAGCTTCTTCAAAAATAGGTGTAGCTAAAAATTTGTATTAGAATATTCCAATAACATTGCAGCTAAATTGTGCCCCAATACAAAAGAAGCAAAATCCATCAACAGCTGGAAAGAAAGCTTTGTGTTGCTCATTAGGGTTCTATCTCATGAACCCAGAATCCAGTCTGTTCCTAATACCTGTAGCCGTGGACACTCCTGCTGCCAATCACTTGGATGTGTTTGATATCTATTGCTGATCTTGTGGTACAGTTTTAATCAAGTTTCCACTTTTCCATCTTTTTAAAAAAAATTAATTTCAGAATTTTTGCTGCTCTTTATTTGTTTGGCATTAAATTAGTGTTACGAATGAACTGTAGACTGAATCTTGATGTCTGAAATTGAGAACACCAAACATTATATCTCGGTATATAGAAATAACTACACCGCAGTTCTGAACTATTTGAGTTGGTTATATGAATTGGAAATATCCACTCAGTTCAAAAATAGAATCTGAATTAATTTTTGGATTAGGGATTTTGTAAATGGATAAAGAGAAACGGGAACAGAAAAGAAGAAAAGGAAAAAGAATTAAATTTGAAATGAAAAAGGAAAAAAAAACAGGTGGTGAGGTGCACCTCACCCAACGTCTGGCCACATAGGCTTCCACCTCACGCAAATGTCAGGCCACATAGGCTTCCACCTCTTGAAATGGTGAGGAGGTGTTAAAAAGAGAGGGACTTTGTTAACTTTGGTAATGGCAGAGGTATTTTTGGCTCTATAGTATAACTGGGGACAAACTTAGCTAATAGATGAAGGTAGTAATTTTGACCTTTTTCCATTAAAGAATGTAATTTAGTTTTTTCCTTTTCTTTTTGATAACTATGGTGCCTAGGTTATCAAAAACAGACAGGGCACCTACTACCTCCCACCAGGTACCTCTATCTACCAATGCTTGGACAGATGGAAAGAAATCACCTAGTGCTTTTGTCTCCGTGGGGGATTGAACGCGAGATCTCATGGTTCTCAACCCACTTCATTGGCCACTAGGCCACATCCTTGGGTGCTAAAGTTATTGAGAGTACAATAGAATGTGACAAGTTCTGATACTGTAGTGTATCATAAAGGAACAATCTCACACAAGGGAAAGGAAAAATAAGCGACCAAGTACATGATATAGAAAACAAACCTGCATACAAACAAGCTTGGAGTCGCCCTGAACACGAATGCTTGTGAATCCTTCTCTAAGTGCATGTTTCAAACCCAAAATAAAGCCCCTGTATTCAGCATGATTGCTTGTTGCCACTCCTAAACCTTCACGTAGCCTGAGGGTCTATTAGAAGGAAGGTTGTAAGTACAGGTAGGAAGAACCAAAAGCACAAGTACAATTCCAGAGTTAATGATCATTACCAAACTTCCATCGTCAGCCCGTATAACAGCTCCTGCACCAGCTTGTCCAGGATTTCCTTTTGAAGCACCATCGAATTCGAGAGTACAAGAACGCTGCTGAAGTTAACAACTATCAGATTCTTTATATCAGAACCCAAACCATCAAGAAAAATAATAAGATCCCCGCCTGATACTTAGCTACAAAGAGTTCAGTTTTCACCATTGATCTGTAAAAGTAATAATTTTGCTCCTCGCAACTACCATTAAGTATAAAGTCATTCTACTTGGTAAACTACATATAGTCAATCCTCATTGTAGCGGCAGCATTTGTCTGAAAATTGCATAGCTGTTATAGTGATGTATTGTTATATGTGTATACCGCATTTGATGTTTAGATTTCATTTAGGTGTTATGAATAAGAGTATGCAAAAATTAGTTTAATGATTTCGTTTACCAAAAAGAATGAATCTCTTTGTTAATCAGAAAGCTAGAAAGACTATGAATGCAAAGAGGCCAACATTAGTAGCCTTTACTCGTAAGTTATGAGCATAATTGACGGACACCATTTAAATACAATTTTTTCCTTTAAGATATTCATACTTGAAATTTACTATGTGCATGGCATTAATGATGGTTATCATAAATATTTTAATATTTTATTTCATACATAATATAGTTTTTACAAAATATTGTGCAAAAGTCTGTTATAAAAGGGTATTTTTAAAAGAAGTGTACCACTATAATAAATGGCATTATTGTTATAGGTAAAACGTTGTTATGACAAAGTAAAACATAACATAACATGAAAAATCGGTTTTGGAGAAAATCAGACTATTATGATGAAAATGCCGTCACAACTACAACGAATGGCTGTTATAACAAGGTTTTACTGTTTAAAGAAATTATTTATGCTTAAAGATTAGACATCATCTTAACAGCCACTCACACCAGATGGTAGAGCTAGAACTTGGTCAGGCTTATGATGTTCTAACTTGACATGCTTTCTTCCGGAATCATTTGAAATAGCTGCTGATCCAACACCATCCTGCAAATTAAAGACAGATGACAATAAACAAGATGATTTACAAAACAGTATTGAGCCAAACACATTTTATCCATGCAAAATTGTAACTGGTCAGCATTACAACTATTCTAAAACAATATACATAACCATCTTTGCAAAAAGGCAGGAAGTAGAACAAATTACTGCAAAGAGTACAATCCACTAATTGCAACTCTATGTGCTCCTTGTACATTAAGATGTTGCAATTCATACAATTATAGAAAAAACATTGTCAAGATGTTTTATTTCAAAGTGGCAGCAACATTTTCTGTTAGAATACTTAATGCAGATTTCTCGAAAATATTAAGTCCTTCCTTTTTGCTCACAAATAAATTACTGAAGATTTCCACATACACTTTCAACTTTAACTTCAAAATACTCTGTTTTAAATTTCAACCGAACATTTTCAAACCCCCTTACCAAGGTTTTAAGTAAGCACATAACAATAAGCCAATTTCACTGACCTCAGCTCCACAAAAGAAAACAGTAAAAAGATCTCCTATCTAGTCATATAGCTACAATGCATCCCAAAAATTCTAGGGATTATTACTCTTAATTTCTTCCTAAATAACCTTGAATTCAGTATAGGAAATTTACATCAAGAGGAACATTTCAGTTTAAAAGAAATAAAGGAAAGAGAAATGGAAATCAACCATTATGCAGTATCAATGCACAAACATGGTAAAGTACTATCATAGACCATCAAAACGTATCAGGTTGATCTGATCCTCTAGCGCAAAGGTCAACGCAATGGTGACAAAAACAAAACACACAAATGTAGTTGATTAATGTTAAGCGACTAAGAAATTTCTTATGAGGAAGAAGACTAATATGTTGTCTTTATCACCCTTTCATGCAGTACTTCCAGTAAGATGCACGTAC
This sequence comes from Capsicum annuum, assembly GCF_002878395.1. Lineage (NCBI taxonomy): Eukaryota > Viridiplantae > Streptophyta > Magnoliopsida > Solanales > Solanaceae > Capsicum > Capsicum annuum. The sequence goes on from NC_061121.1 coordinate 46,745,331, forward strand.
AAGTAACCACTGCTTTTCTTTCTCTGCTTCTGAAGCCTCTTATCATGAGAAATTCTCTTTTACATATATGGTGAATGTACCACTTAACCAAATTTGTATTTCCTGAACTATACCTGCATCACTAGGCTACGCTGTGGGAATAGGTTCTTAAAAGTTAGAACTATGCTATCCCTAGTACTTCCATGTTTGAGACTTACTACCTTATGACATGATCATTGTATCTCTTAAAAACTAGGCCACCCAGACACAAAAGAAAGATCCTAAGAATCTCCTATGACGAATAAGAATAAAATTTTAACTTGAAAATCAGACTAACTTGTGAGAAAAAAGCCTTGCAATTGAACAAGTGACATTGTTCTCATGTAAGCGGTGTGAAACCATTAGTTATGCATCTCAAGGAAAACTCTAAAAAGGAATCTAGAGACTTGAAGTGCATGCAAGCATATAAAGCAAGTATATTGAGTTCCTTAGGAATAAAACAATGTTTGGAATGACTGAGAAAAGTAATTAAACTTGGATTGTAAAGTGAAAACAACTTCAGAAGCAATTGCTGCAAACCCTGGGAGACTTTTCCACACCAAAACAATATACAACCATCTTATTCTTACCGCATATTCTGACCACACTGCTTCTTGTGGCCTCTTCTTTGGCAAATGATCAGATGTTCCACTTTTTGAAGATGAAGGTTGCTGCAAAAAATGAAATGCTAATAAATCTGGATGACCAATTATAAGAGAAAATGAGGGGAGAAGCAGCATGTATTGTTTTCTGGCACTGCAAATTCATGATAATTATTAGAGCATACATAATTTCATCTAAAGCAAAGAGTGCATGGAGAGAGCAAAATCAAAAAACTTTCAGAGAGACAATCAGAGAGAAGAATCAGAGACATAGAGAATGATGGGGCAATGATTGTTTTGGTCGATCTTTAGTTAACTATAATGTGGACCTGAAAATACGCAGTAGAAAATTAAAAGGGCTAAGTACAAGACTACTGATATTTAATCAGCATTCAGAGAAATCCTTGATATAGAACATAGAAGAAACAGAAACAACAACAACAATATACCCAATATATTCCCACAAAGGGGGGGGCTGGGGAAGGTACGTGTATGCAGTCCATACCACTACCTCAGAGGTGAGACAGAGAGGTAGTTTCCAATAGACCCCCGGCTCAAGACAAAAACCGTCTAGAAAAGAAATAGTAAAGAACACGAAACAATAGGTATTAACACACCACATAATAACATAAACAAGGCTATCACCAAGTAATACAACAAACGATAACACACTCTGAAACAAGGCTAGCACTATGACTACTAGCACTATGACTACTAGCACCAAGTAATCTCTCAAGGATTCATTGGTACTGCACTTTTTTTCTTGGCGGGAACGACTTATTATAGAACCCATCTTGTGTATCTAGATGAAATGGGCAGAATAGCTATTCCAATGCCAAAAATGTAGCATGCCTGACGATGTCAAAGAAACTCTTACAGTTTTTCCTTGCACCATTATTGAAATGGTAAGGATGTAGTACTAAAATCATTAGTTCTCTTTATCTGAGGAATAGGAGTGTCAGAAAGTTTTTTCATTCCTTCTATGACATTAAGACACAAGCCAAGTTTTAAAGTTGGAAAGAAATCTTTCAATTGAGTCATCATGGTTGGATTATGAAACTCTGATCAGACTCTCTAGGCAGAAGACACAAATTTAGCCAGGCACCTCATGGTTTTGTTTCTGGAGATCAGCTGCACTCAATGCGTGACAATTCCAGTTTTTATTTAGCTCGTTGCTTTTAAAATTATCTTGGGATTCCTTTGAGGTTGATATAAAGTATAAACTGAATTTAAGTTGCAAAATATACATTAGCCTCCTTCCCAGAGACAGGAAATCTGACTATGAACCTTTTTTGATAAGTAAATCTGAATATTAAACCTTATTGTCAACAAGTTTTGAAATCAAATACTCACCTTTAAAAAGGAATAGATGATCCAAGAGAACTGCACACGAACTTTACCTGAAAAGGGCATGGTACTAGAGTCCCAAAGAGATCTTCGGTAAGATCTGCAGCTCTGATAGAATAGAGTGCATTTTTAAGCCCGCAAGAGAGAAGATATTCTTCTGTATCCTTAGGCATAGCGTAGCCTTTATAAACACTAACAGCAGGATCACATATCTGCCAGAAATAGAAGAGGAAGAAAAAACAATGCATTATATCAATTGCAAGTCTGGAAACTTCATTGTGATAACATATTTCTTCTTTTATTTCTATGCTAATATTTATTTATATTTCATTTGTTATCATATCACTAGATTTCACTAAAATAAGCCTACAGCACGGAGAATAGACTATCGACCAAAGTTTCACAGGATTTGACCCCTTCTAATTGTGTAAGAAGTCTAAGAATCCACTGTGAAGTCATCTCACAAGCATCATCCAATTACTGCAGAAGTCCTATCCATCCGTACTACATGTTCTCAAGTATGCTACCTGGCAATAGGCAGATGAAGTGGCAAATCCTAACAATATGGAGAGCAGGAGAAGGCATGGTTGCAGAACACGAACTTAGGAAAAATACTTTCTAATGGAAGCATAAACAATTAACTCAATTACCACTTTCTTTTATCCTCAAAATCTCACAGCTAGTGTTTTATAAATACAATGAGATCAAAGAATAACTTATAGAAGACAAAATTGCTTACACTACCCTCCTCTTATGATTAGGACATTCCTAAACGATTGTCATTCACTCAATGTCCTTACCTGAAATTGCAGTTAATAAATGAGGTCAATCTTATTACTACACAAGGTTTTGACATGGCAGAATCTACCTATGTCAATTAATCATCAAGATTATGAACAAGTAATTTTGTACATACTACATACTGTGTCAATAATTTCTGATGAATAGTATTGTACTTTTGTATTTCCCTCGGTAATAAAAGTCATCTACAAACAATAGAACAATTTAAAAACAAATCAATATATGAGTGAAATAACAGTAGTTAGTTAGTTACCGATGATCCGACTTGGGTTTGGCAATCACTCAAGTTTTTGTACACTCCAACCAGATCTCCTTTCCTAACAACAAAGAAACCACTCTCTTCCTTCATTGCTGGAGTGGAATCAGAATTCTGCGATTGAGAACTATCTCCACTATGCTTTTTGGACGAATAGCAGCGAACATAAGCTCTATTCAAATATGAGTTGGCATCAACTTTTCTAATTCTAGCATGACAAAAGTTTGTCTTCCATGAAAGAGATGGAAATACACAGATTGGACGCTTCACAACAAGATGGCTAGTCCTTGTTAATATTGCAGTAGAACATGCATGAAACAAGCTGTTCATTCCACAGGACTTCACTCAGATCCACCAGCTTCTGGAAAACAAACAGGGAAATTATATCTTTGCTCATTCAACTAGTATATGAATCCATTTGAAGATAAGAAAATAAACTTATCCTCCATCTAGTTTCCTCTCTTCCACTTCTGCATACACGACATGACCAAGTAAAAATTGTGCAATTAATAATTTTTGGAATTCTAAAATAAACTCTATTAAGATCAAATATTCGGGATAAGGTGGGACCGTGGAATGGGCCTCTGAGGAGGACAAGGAACGGGAACCAAGAGATGGTTCAGGCATATCAATAGGAGATGCACAAATGCCCCAATAAGGACGTGTGAGAGGCTGATACTTGAGGGCCTCGGGAGAGGTAGAGGTAGGTGGATGCAGTATTGAGGAGAGGTGAACAGACAAGAAATAGCAAGCCCCAGCTTACCGAGGACATCACCCCTAATAGGAGTGTGTGGAAGTCGAGGATTAGGGTAGAAAGCTAGTAGTAGGTAGTTTCGCTTTTTGCTTTTCCTTACCAATAGTATTAGTACTATTTTCAGTTTTTTTTTTTTAAAATTACTTTGTATTTCTCATTCTTAGTTTTCTATTACTACTTATTGTCTCTTGTGCTTCAGTTTCTTTCTATGTTGTTGTTACTGCTTATCAGAAACAACCCGCAAAGTAAGGTCTGCGTACACTCTATCCTCCCCAGACCTTGCTTGAGGGATTACATTGAATATATTGTTGTTGTTGTTAAGATCAGAGACTAATATTTATAAGAACTAGTTAATGTATTTATAAGAACTTTTTAATGCTCGTTTAGTGAAATTAACTTTTTCTTCTATTTTATGCCATTAGCTAGAAAACAAAGAATAGCAAAGCAGAGTTTAATGTTTAATTTACAGGCAAATTAGGGAGGATTCTTCCAGACATTATCAGACTCAGCTGGGACGAGATTGAACAGTTCCAAGATTAGAAGCTGCAATTCCCAAAAAAAAAAAGGGAAATCAAGACAAGAGAATCTGTAGAGGGAACTATACTTTGAACTCAACTAAGTTCACTGACTGATTATAAGTACTAAATTGCTCATTTTCTTGTTTCTTTTTACAGTCCAAACATAAATAATTTTAAAAAATTACCGTAACAGGGTACTAGTTAATTTCCCCTTTTAAAAAGGTCAGACAGGCGTACTAAAGCTCCCGCTCTGTGCAGGTCTAGGGAGGAGCCGGACCAACACAAGCGTCTATATATGCAGCCCTGCTTGCATATTTGCCTGTTTTCATGAATTACTCACGACCTTCTGCTCCCTTTTTGTATCATTAATAGAAAAAACCAACATTCTATTTTATTTACACCTTTATTACATACCAGCACATACAACGGACAGCTTAAAGGTTAAATTTTCAAGAATAGCATGGAGGATTTATCTTCCTACCGCCCTCAAAATCCAAACTTTAAGTCAATATGAACAGTATCAAGAACAGAACTCCATAAAATGCAAACTTTAAGAGAAAAACTCTAAAGGGTGTTCACAAAATTGAAAACGAATTAATCTTGTAAAATATTTAGAATCCTAAATTGTTGGTTTGGGGGGTCAAAATGGATCATCAAATGAAGGTGTTTAACAAGAACAGAAAACATACCCCTTCAATTACCAGATGAAACTGAGGTGTTGTTGAGTAAGACCTTGAAGCATGAAAAAGAAGGCATGAAGAGAGTGTATGAGTGAGCGATGGAGGTGGGTGGGGGCGTGGGTAGGGGGTTTAGAGTTATGGGTGAGATGGGGTGGGGTAGGGAAGTGGGTGGGTGAGACGGGGGAGTAGGGTAATGGGTGGGTGAGATGGGGTAAGTGGGGTAGTTGGGTGAGTGGGGGTGGGTAGGTGTAACTTTTCATCAGCAGTAGGATAGTACGAGTTTAGCCTTTGCGTGGGTGCGTGGTTGGGGGGGTGGGTGAGGGGTTCGGGGTTGGCTGGTTAATCCAGTTTAGTTTAGTTTAGTTAATTAATCCGGTCTGATTCCGGTTCAGTAATCTTGTCAATTTTTCTTTCTTATCCTTTTGATATTTTATTGAACAGGAATTTTTTTTTTTACTTTTGGGGTAACATTGTTCGATTAGTAGAAATAAAAAAGTATGTGGTAGAATAAAACAAAAAGATATAAGAAGAAAATGATATTGAGAATATCAAATTTGTTATAAATGTATTACCATATATATTGAATGCCTATTTATGAAAAAGTTATAAAATTAACTTTGAAATAAAGGAGTTTTCTCCGTTGTATAAAATAACGGAAGAATTTCTCAACAGAAATAAAGAATTACTCTCTCTTCATTCTTCTTGTTCTTACTTTATATTTTATAATACGTTATCAACACGAGTCTCTAACCATCTTTTATCTCCTATCTTTTGATCATAAGTAATTTGTTTATAATATATCTTCACAATGGTAAGAATATCATTTTACTTGTTCTTAATTAATATTCTTATCATTACTTGTTAGTAACTTAGCAGATTCTATTTATTATGTTCTATGTAAAATACTGTAATTTATATTATTGAGATTTATCTCACTAATTTTTTTTTTGTCCTACTCACTTTTGATAGGTTCAAATATATTGGACATCATGAGTTTGTTATTAAACAGATACAACTCTATTGAAATTTTTGGATCTAAGAAAACCTAATTGGTTCGAAATTATTTATGTTTTAAATTTGTTCTTGAAGAACAATATTTTTAATAGGTATAATGATGGATTTAGCCTCATCATATTAAAAGGGTAAGACATTAGAGTAGAGTCCCGATACATTATGATGATAAGATAATTCAATCCTCCCCGAGAGGTACTTCTATTGAGTCCAAATTTCACCGATTTATAACCTAAGTCGTCTTTATATAGATAAGAAATTGAGTTTGAATCTTAATGCAATATATTGATGATTTAATGATAGATAAGGCAAATAAAATAAATTCTAGAGAGAGAAAGACTAGCTTCTCACTAAACTCTCACAATTCTCAAATTACGTCGATGAACAATCCGGTCCCTTTCGAACCCCCTGACACCTCTCCCAACCAAATGGATATTGAAACCACAAGCAAACCTTCCTACAAAGAAATACTGAAGAATGAAATAGTAACCCCTAAACTCAACCGATTCCCGAACCTCTTGACTCAACCAAGCGAAGCTTTGGGGGAGGAGATCGGGGAAATAATTCAACTTACTCCCAAGGAGAAAATCCGGCTATACGCCCCATGGAAGTACTCCATGATCATCAAAGCGGTAGGCTGGAAATTCAATCATCAATACTTGAAAACAAAAATCATAGATCTATGGAAACTGAAAGAACAATTTGCCCTTATAGATCTGGGTCGCGATTATTACACAATCAAATTGAATGACGAAGCATCGCAACAACAAATTACTCAGGAAGGCCCATGTTTTGTGTTCGGATCATACTTATCGGTACGCATCTGAAACCAAACTTTGTCCCAAAAGACTCACAGATCGAATCAACAACGATTTGGTTGAGACTGCCACACCTACCAATGGAATTTTATGATGCCCATATCTTAGAGAAGGTTGGGAGGAGGATAAAAAAACTTATCAAAGTAGACGCATGCACCTCCTCCACGCTTAGAGGGAGGTATGCAAAGTAGACGCATGCACCTCCTCCATACTCAGAGGGAGGTATGCTAGAATTTGCGTCCAAATCCCCCTAAATACCCCCATGAGGACCTCAGTCACCATAGGGACTCACTACCAACCAATCGTATATAAAGAAAATGGCTTTCTCTGCAATGCTATGGAAGACTAGGGCATACTACAAATTGCCCTTTCACCAACCCAGTGACCACACCAACAGAGGAGAATTCATCAACACCGGAGCAACTAAAACAAGAGGAGGAATAGAGAACGGTAGAGTTTGCAAAGAAAAGAAAACAACAGAGAAATCCTCCTAACGGTAAGCAAGGCTTCCCAAAACGTAAAAGTAAAGATGTTCGATGCAAAGTCAGGTAAGTTACTTGAAACCCGCCACTTTCAATACTCTTAGGCGCCTCAGAATCATGACGGAGGCCACAGAGTAGGGAAACCCTTCAATGCCCAATCTTCGATTGGGCGGCCCATAAAAAATGGGCCAACTCGGAAGCCTCAACAAGTGGACAAAATCAAATGGGGTGTTGGGCTCACAGCTAAGCCCAAAAAACACTCACAGAAAAAGACCCACTAGCAATAGGCTGGAGGATTTAGACCATCTGGGCCAAAATCTATTAGGTCCATCACCTGAAGGGAGTCAACCCACTACGGGTCAAGACCCCAATTCTGACTTAATTAAAAATTCCCCTATTAATCAACTCAACCATGTCAGCGTAAAAGGCAATGCGATTCTTGCCACTGAAGCTGACATGTCCCACTGCCATGTCACCTCCCTTTTCTCGTCAAATACTCAACCGTCTCTCTTACACCCAGGAAATATGCCGGCGCCTTTCACCTACAATGATACTATTGTCACTTCCTAAGGCTTGGCATTAATTACAAGTAATGATGATAATGATAAAAGTAAACCAAAGGTTATGGACCTGGATATTTGTCCAAATAACCTTCCCTCCAAAGACTTCTCTGTGAATCCAAACCAATTCTCTTCCTCCCCAGCTCTCTCATAAAACAAAGACAATAGAAAACCCACATCTAAATGCAATAGCATTCCTAACAGAACCACTGAGTTCGAACCACCAACCAATCTCATAGTTGGAGATGGGATTTTCACAAACGTCAATCCCTCTAAGATTGATGCTGGAAGGAAAATAACTCACTCTATTCATATAAGACCCTCACTACCTTGCCTAACTACCTTGGGTCTTAGGGCATGGGAACCTTAACACTAGAAATAATTGCAGAAGAAATGAACCTTATGACCTAATGCCTCCCTTTCTTCCCACCAAAGAACCAATCACTGTTGGAGAAGGGTCCAACTTTTGTACCATCCTTTGGGGCCACCCCACAGTCATCAAACAACAATCCTCAGAACCCCCCAAATAAAAGCTCATTATTCCTAGAGATGGAGGAGAAAAAAAACTCTCAAAGCTATTCAAGACAACAATAAGGAGATTGAGAAAATCCTTGCATCTCTAAAACCTCCAAAAGTAGACGTCTTAACTCTAGAAAGACCTCTCAATCATTTCTTTGAGGATCTTATCATCAAAATGATACTAATTTTGCTGCCCATCAAACTAAACAAGTTCAATCTCAAGATTCTACCTCCATTGAAAGACATCTTCTTCCAAATCAAGATGGAACCTCTGTCCAAGAAAAGAAAGAAACCAACTCCCTCCCAGGCCACAACTCATCTAGGGAAAGGGAAAAGAATTCCGATGGAAAACAATAAACAAACCAATAAATGATGAAGAACTGTATCATTTGGAATGTTAAGGGTGCCAACAGTGCAGCTTTTAAAAGGCATTGAAAAACCATGATCCAAATACACATGCCTCCCCTTCTTACTCTATTAGAAACTAGGATGGTTAATCACACAAATCTGGTAGAGGAACTAGGCTATAATAGCAAGATCTAATTCCTAGCAGCAGGCTCCTCCGGGGGCATTGTCATCATGTGGGATTGTGCAAACCTTAGCATCAATGACATTATTATTTACCCTCAGGCTATCCATGTCTTTGTGAAGGTAATTAACTCTAACTCTTCTTGTTTTTTTTTTTTACAGCTATTTATGCCAGTAATACCTTTAAGGAGAGAAAGATCCTCTAGCAGAATCTCATTAACTTTGCTGATAACATTAAAGACCTCCCCCAAAATCCTTGGCTAATTGGGGGAGACTTTAATGAAATTCTTAGGGCCTCCGAGAAGTTTGAAGGAAATCATTTAAATAATAATAGAGCCTCCCACTTTTGGAACTGCATTAATCTTTGTAGTCTTATTGACCTTAGCTTTAAGGGGGGCAAATACACTTGGACTAACAAAAGGTACAGAAATAGAAGTGGTTTTATTCTTGAAAGGCTTGACAGATGCCTAGCTAACAATTCCTGGATCAATCGATTCCCCCAGGCTTCTGTCTCCTATCTTCCCAGATGCCACTCAGATCACTGTCCTTTATTAGTGAATTTGCAGAAAAATACCCCTAGACCTCAGAAGCCATTTAGGTTAGAGACCACGTGGTGATCTCATCCCCTAGTCAAATCCATTGTTCAAGCCTCCTTCCCCTCTGACATCTCCTTAGCTGAAGCCATCCCCAATTTTGAGATTGAAATCTCTAACTGGAATAAGGAAGTGTTTGGTAACATCTTTAAGAGGAAAAAACACATCCTTACTAGACTTGAGCGAATTTAAAAGTCCTTAAATTATCCCCACAGCCTCTTTCTCCAGACCCTTGAATCTCAACTCTCAAAGGAGTTCAGTGAGATCCTAAAACATGAACAGGAATTCTGGAGAATCAAATCCAGGATAAACTGGCTGGCTGAGAGAGACTCCAATACCAGATTCTTTCATACCTCTACCCTCAATAGGAGGAGAAGGAACAACATATCTGCTCTTAAAGATGATAATGGGAATTGTAGCTATTCCCAGGAGGAAATCAATTCTGAGATCCTCAAATTCTACTCCAATCTCTTCTCCTCTGAGCATCATAACAGCCCCATTAGATACCAACACAACCCCTCTTCCAAAGGCTCTGTCAGAACTGAAGACTACTAAATACTTGACTCTATTCCCTCACCTATAGAAATTAGGAAGGTTGTCTTCTTCTTCAAACACACCAAATCCCCCAGTCCAGATGGCCTTCACCCCCTCTTTTATCAAAAGTTCTGGGATATCCTGGGCCCCTCACCATCCAATTCTACATCAAAACCTTCTCATCCATGAGAATGGAAAGCAAAGTCAACTCCACTTACCTTTGTCTCATTCCTAAGTGTCCCAATGCCGCTAGTTTGAGAAACTTTAGACCCATTGGCCTTTGTAACACTCAACACAAGATAGTTGCAAAAATTATAGCTACTAGACTCAAACCTTTCCCGACTAACATAATTGGTCCTACTCAGTCTAGCTTCCTACCAAATATAAGGACCTCTGATAATGCCATCATCATCTAGGAGGTGATCTCCCACTTTAGAAAGATGAAAGGTAAAAAAGCCAACATGATTATAAAATTGATCTTGAAAAGGCTTTTGATAGAATTGAATGGTCCTTTGTGAGACAAGCCCTTCACTTTTTCAACATCTCGCCAGGCTTACCAATCTCATTATGTCTTGCATCTCTTCTCCCTGTATCTCTATTCTGATAAATAGAAATAAAATTGAGTCTTTCAAACCAACCAGAGGGATAAGACAGGTGGATCCCCTCTCTCCTTATATTTTCATCATATGCATGGAGTTACTATCCAGGAGAATTGATCATGAGGTTGATATCCTCAACTGGAAACCCATAGCTATTAGTAAAAGAGGCCCAAAAATCTCTCACCTCTTTTTTGCTGATGGCCTCACTCTTTTTGCTGAAGCCAATGAGACAAATTGCTGGACCATTAAGAATACCCTCCAAAGCTTCAGCCAATATTCTGGACAAAAGATTAACCACCTCAAGTCCAAAGTCCTCTTCTCCAAAAATTGTAACCAGGGAGATATAACAACCCTCTTTTTTATCCTTAATATTGAGCCTAAGAAAAACTTTGGGAAATACTTGGGATTTCCCATCTTCACTCAAAAGCCTTGTACCAATGATTTTTCATTCATCGTGGACAATCTCAATTCCAAGCTAGCTGGTTGGAAAACAAATTTCATCAACCTAGCAGGCAAACCATCCTCACTAAATCCTCCCTGAGAAACATTCCAACCCATGTCATGCAATACATCTCTCTCCCTTCTAACATCCACAAAATTCAAAGAAATTTTTTTTGGGGATCAACTGTTGAGAAAAGGAAGATTCACCTTATAAAATGGGACACCATTACCACCCCTAAGGACAAAAGAGGCTTGGATTTCCAAAAATTCATCATCAAGAATGATACCATGCTGGCCAGTCTAGCATGGAGGCTCAACAAATACCCTCAGACCTTTAAGACAAACATTCTTCTTAGAAAATAGTACCAGGCTAGCAGATGCCCATTCTGAACCTGGAAAAACATCACTAGGAGATGGGACATATATAGAAAAACCTCCTCCTGGGTTATGCATACAGGGGAGAAAGTGAATTTTCAATTGATAGATGGATTCCCCACCATGAACCTTCTAGGAGCATTATCCAGGGACCCCTTTCCCTGGATCATGAATCCACCAAGCTCTCTAAGATTTGGAACAAAGAGAACTGGACTCTCAACAACCTCCCAATGAAAATCCTCCAGCAGATTCTTCACTCTATCCAATCCTCTTTCACTCCTAATCCCAGATCCAAATCTAATACCCTAATCTAGAATATCACTGGAAGTGGGATATTCTCCAGCAAAAGTACCTATAGCATGTTAGCAGGTACTTGCGAGAAAGACAATAGAATCAACTCCTTCACTCTTAGGTAGAACTGGAAAGCAAATATCCCTCTTAAAATCAAAACCTTTCTCTGGCTCATATACCATAACAAACTCCCAATAGGCGACACTCTTGCCAAGATGAAAATCAGAGATTCCTCTAATTGTAAAATTTGCAATTACCATACTGAAGATATTCATCATATCTTCCATGACTGCCTAAAGGTCCACCACTACTAAAAAACTGTCATTGATAAAAGCATATCCAAAAAATAACTTAACAATCAGTCCTTTCATCCCCCCAACTAAGGTAAAACTTGAAAATATCTCCATCATACTCCTTATGACAAGGTCTTGGATTGGTTAAACCTTCTCTTTTTTTGTCTTTGATTGATTTGGAGGAATAGAAACCAGAATACTTTCAACAATTCCAACATAATCCCTAATTTCTCTAACGCTTATTATGAAGTTGTGAAGTACAAAATGACCATCCTTAACAATAATGCTCTTTCTCAATTCAAAACCATCAATGTCAGGTGGGAACCCTAGCAAATGGGATGTTCAAACTTAACACAGATGATAGTTGCATAGGAAACCCTGGAAAAGGTGGAATTAAATGGGTTATCAGATCTAACTCTAGGGAATGGATTATAGGTTTCTACAAATCCTTCCACAAGACTACTAACAACTGAATGGAACTCAATGCATTAGTAGAGGAGCTTATGGAGTAAAGAAACCTGTTATCTATTGTGATTAATATTGATTCTGTTGAGATTATCAATATGCTTAGGACTGGAAACTTACACTATGATGCCTTACTAGATGATTGCAGGTCAAGATTAAGAAGATTAGAGGGGCCAGTGATATCCTACTGCTTCAGGGAATAAAATGGAGTGGCGGATCTCATGGCCAAGCAGGGGGCAACATCAACTGACTTTGTAGATATTCAGATTTTTAAAGTTCCATCTTTGTGTGCTGCAAGGGCTCTAGGAGCAGATAACACAGAAACGTTTTTTGAAAGAAAGGTTAATGGTTGTAATATGAACAATGAATCCAACCCTTTTTATTTCTCTATTTTGGATCCTGGCTAATATAGGAGGATGGTTATGGTGGTGTATGAAAAACTTATCCTTTTCTAATTAATGCATATCTTTCTAATAAAAAAATGACAGAAAAGGCAAAATAATCTGTATTTGATTGAAAATCATGAGACATGTCCCATTGAATATGCTTCATTCTCTAAAGTAAATATGGTAGCAGTGCATAATATATCTGAAAGAACACAAGTGATTGAGTGTACGAATATTCATGTGGAGGGATAATATGATAATAATCATAAAAAATAATAATATTTTCATACTCTTATTACACTTTTAAGATATGTTAGAGAATTTTTTTTACATATTATATGTGTGTCTCGATTTGCTCTTGAACTAGCAATATCTTAAAAGAAGTTATAATCTATCAAATTTGATAGGCTTAAGGCACAACTGTATTTCATTCCTGGAGAATGAGAATTTCAATTGTTATAAGTATAGATTCATTTCCTAAGGTGAATGTGATAATATTTGATAAAATTTATCAATACAAACGTGCACTTGATTATGGTGACTTAATTGTGGTGGTATCACAACTCACCTTCAAAATAGATAGAATAATTGAGAAGAGTTATTTTAAAATCTACTTCCAAAGTAGTAAATCTAAAATATATTCATGTCATAGTAAATCTGAAATTTATTTATGTAGTAGTTGTAGACACATAATTTTTTATCCTCTCCTAAATTTTACCTATTTTTAGCATAAAAAGTAATGTCTATTTTATCTTATATTTTCATTTTAGTAGGTTTTATTTTAAAAATTATGAAAATATTTTTCTTTTTTTTTGTAGAAAGGACATGCATTAATAAAATAAAGTAGAGAACATTGTTTAATTTACAAATCTTGATGATTAGTCAGGGTTCAAAAAGAAATAGTTTTGACCTGGCCAATTAGAGTCATTAGTGTTAGAGCTAATTGTTCTCTCAAAAAAAGTTCTGGAGATGTCTGCCCAAATTGCATCTTTTGCACACATTGGTGGAACTTCGAAATAAGTGGTCTCCTAAAATCTGTCTACCCTTGCTCCATCTTTAGCTAGAGCAATCGCCACTCTATTTTGTTCCTTATAGTAGTGCCTAACTTCTGGGTTTCCTTGCCTTTTTAGTCTTGACCTGCAATCCAAAATTAAAGCATCATAGTGGAGGTTTCCGTTAGTTAACATAGATATAACTTCCAGGGAGTCAATGTTAATTTCAATAGGGAGGAGATTATTTTGTTCTACCATCTTCATACCTTTAATGAGAGCCATTAGTTCCATCATGTTGTTGATAGCCTTATGAAATCTTTTGTTAAAACCTAATACCCAACCTCCATTACTGGATTTGACTACTCTTCCTATCCCATTCTTCTTGGGGTTTTCAAGGAAAGAACCATAGTATTGAGCTTGAAAAAAAATTAGTGAGAGGATTTTACTTGATGTTGATGGTTTGGTTTCTCTTGAAGGAGGTAGCCTTATTTGTAAGATGCTTATACTTAACAACATAGGAGTAAGCATATTTAAAATTAGGGTGGTCTTTTTTATCGTTGAAGGTATTAGAATTTTTGGTATCCCAGATTATCCAAAGACTAAAGGGAATGATGTCGTGCCAATAGAGAAGTCTGTCAAATTAAGAGTGTTAAAGGGTTCTCCCAGATAGTGTACCAGTTAGAAGGAAGGAGGTTGGTAACATGGGGTAATTGGAATAGGTCATCTGAAGGATGACTTGTGCCCAAAAATCCTTGAGGATGGGGTATTCAAATAAAATGTGAGTGTTGTCTTCCTGATGGTGGTTGCAAACAACACAGTTTGTATTTTGTCTCACTCTTTTCTTGGAGAGGTTAAAATTATTAGGAAGCCTATTATGTTGGCTAAGCGAAAGGAAGGATTTGATTTTTGGGGGGATTTGGGCTTTCCAGATCCAGATGAAGTTTTGGGGTAACTACCCTCGAAGATTTTGGCTATATGATTATAAGCACTTCTACTGGAGAATAGACCATTCCCAATGATATTCCAGACGAGTTCATCAGAGTAGGCTCTAGGGTTGGGGATGACCGAGTTGGTAAAAATTTGGATGATATTCTCAGGGATTTTAATTGGGAGATCCTTGAGGTTCCAAGTACCATTTATTCAGACCTCGAAAAGTTTAGTGTCCTGCGCATGAAGAGGAAGGGAGGCTTGAATGATAGATAAGAGGGGTTCACAGTGAGGGATCTATCTGTCCTTCCAAAAATTAATTTTGTCTCCCTTGTGGATATTCCAAGAGTAAGCAATTTTGCAAACTTCCCAACCTACAAGGATATTTTTCCAAGTTTTAGAGCTGTTGGCTTTGGAGAACATACAATGATGACTATACTTGTTTGTAAGAATTTTTGCTCAGAGGCTATTAGGATGCTTGTAAAGCCTCCAAGACAGACTGGACAACATAGTGGTGTTCCTAATGGATACTTTCTAGAGGCCCAGGCCCCATTAGCTTTTGTATTGGTCAGGTTTTTCCAGTTGATTAGGTGCATTTTTTTTATCAGGGGTGGTGCCCCAGACAAAGTTTCTTTAGGTTCTGTCAATCAACTCATGAATTTTAAAGGGGAGCAATATGAATTGCATGACAGGAGTGGGAATGCTAGCAAGGAAGGACTTTGTAAGGGTGGTTCTACCAGTCATATTGAGGAATTTTGTTTTTCATCCAGGCAACTTTGTGTTAAGATTGTCCAAAATAAATTGGTAATCTCTATTGCAAGGTTTTTGGTGAAAAATAGGAAAACCAAGCTATTTGCCAAACTTGTCTTTAGAATGGATGCCTAAGATGGATGATAAACTATCCTTGACCTCCTGAGAATAGTTTTCAGAGAAGATTACCTTAGATTTGACCAGAGTAGAAGGTGAAGCTGTTAAGAGTGGCTCGGATAGTTTCACAGTTTTTTTCATTAGCAACAACATACAGGGTTAGATCATCAGCAAAGAAAAGATAAGAGATTTTAGATCCTTTTCTACTAATAGAGATGGGAGTCCAGGCCAGGATATCCACCTCATGATCAATTTTTCTAGACAGAAGCTCCATGCACATTATGAAAAGATAGAAAGAGATAGGATATCATTACCTAATCCTTCTGGTAGGGGTGAAAAAGGGGGTTTTCTCTCCATTAATGAGGACAGAGATAAAAAGGAGATAGTTATGCAAGATATGATAAGGTTGGCCAGTTTGGAGGAGATAATAAAGAAATGAAGGGTTTGTCTAATGAAAGACCATTCCAACCTGTTAAGCTCTTTTTCAAGATCTATCTTAAGGATCATGTTGTAGTTTCCCCCTTTTATTTTTCTGAAGTGAGAGATGATCTCTTGGACTATGATGATATTGTTAGATGTTCTTTTATTATAAAGAAAACTAGATTGGGAGGGACTGATGAGTCTTGAGAGAAAGGGTCTCAGTCTATTAGAAATGATCTTGGTAACAATTTTGTATTGGATGTTACAAAGTCCAATAGGCCTGAAGTTTCTCAAGTTGGTGTATTAGAGCATTTGGAAATGAAATAGAGGTATGTGATGTTAACCCTAGGGTGCATAATAACATTGGTGAAGGTATCGGTGCATAATTTAATAGTGGCATAACCCAGTATGTTCTAATATTTTTGGTACATAAGAGGGTGAAACCCACCAAGGCTAGGGGCCTTGTAAGGATTAAATAAAAAGATCACTTTTTTTTATCTCTGCACTAGAAGGAGGATTAATCAGAAGAGGGTAATTTTTTATATTTATGGAGCCATGAGAAGAGGGATTGTTTTGGCATCTAAGGGTGGAGGAGGAGTGCTCAGTGGAGAAGAGCTTATAGTAGAAGTTAAGAATGGAACTTTGGATCTCATCAGGGGGTTGATGCCAATTTCAATTGTCATCTTGGATAGATCTAATTTTGTTCCTCCTCCTTCTATTAATGGTGGAGGAGTGGAAGAATCTGGTATTGGAATCTCCCTCAGTAAGCCAGTTAATTCTGGATTTTATCATCCAAAACTTTTGTCCATCCTTAAGAATATTACTAAAGTTGGTTTGGAGAGAAGATTCTAGAGATTGAAGGAAAGTACTGTGGGCGTAGCTAGGGGATCTTTGGATTCCAGAGATTTTGGCCAGGATTCTATTCTTTTTTTGGAAGATATTTCCAAAATTTTCTTTGTTCCAAGCCTTTGCAGCTCATTAACAAGAGGAGATGGCCTCAGTCAGAGGAGGAAAGGGGTAAAGGAATCCCTGACTAGGTCTGGGAAGGAAGAGTGGGAACACTACATGGATTCCATCCTAAAGGGTTTTGGGAAAAAGAAAAGGGAATAACCTTGAATAGAAAGGAGAATAGGACAGTGGTCAGAGTAGGTTCTAGGGAGGTGAGTAATAGAGGCTTCAGGAAACATTCTAATCCAGGGGTTGTTAGCTAGAAACCTATTTGATAAGGAAATGTCTATTCTTATATCTCTTGTTAGTCTAAGTAAATTTGCTCTCTTTAAACCCTAAGTCTACCAGTTCACAAAAGATGATACAATCTCAGAAATAAGCAGTCCTATTTTTGTTAATGACATTCCCCCTACATTTTTCAAAGGCCTTAAAAACTTTATTAAAGTCCCCTCTAATAAGCCATGAGTTATGGGGGAGGTCTTTGATAGAGTCAACAAAATCAGATAGGTTATTCCATAAGATTTTCTTATCCTCAAACAGGTTACTAGCATAGATAATACTTAATAACCAAAGTGAAAAGATGTTATTTGCCTTAACAGAGACATGGATCACCTGAGGGAGGATAACTATGTCATTAATACTAAGAGTTGAGTTGTCCCACATGATAATAATTCCTCTGGATCTGCCCAGGATAGGGAACTAGATTTGGCTATTGAAGCCAAGCTCATCAGTGAGTGCCTTGTGATCACTCATTTTGGTTTCTAGAAGGGCCAAAAGAGAAGAGTTGTGTATTTGACCATTTTCTTACAGTATCTTCTGAACTCAGGGCTATTTCCCCCCCTCCCCCAGCATTCCATATAATGCGGTTTTTCATGATCATGGATAGTTTGTAGGGTGGGTCTGTCATCACTGTCTTTCCCTTCTATTGGGGTGATGATCCTTGAGAGGGGTGTGGTTCTTTTCTCTTCTTCATCATGGGAGTTATTTTGGTTTTGTAGAATATGTCTTTCACTAGAGAAAGTATCTTCAATTTGAATTTGCTGAGCTATAGTGGGAATAACACTAGAAACATCTCGGTGATAAGGTCCTTGTAGAAGTGGTTTAGAGGTCTTTCTGGTGTGACTACGTTTGTCTTTGGTGCTTTAAGAGAGGATAGTATTTTCTCCATTTCCCTATTATTTTCCTCTAGTACCTTGATAGTCTTCTCTTTCTCTTGCATTTCCAAGAATAGAGTTGGAATGGGAGGATTTGGAGTGGTCGTTCGTTGGGATGGGGCCCCAAAGCTTGGAACAAAATCTGGGCCCATCTCTAGCGTTCCAGGAATTCTTAGAGGGAGGAAGGGTAGGCTCAGAGTCATGTTTGTTAGCTCCATGTTGACTATTTCTGTAGTTAAGCTGCTCTGGAGTTGTTGGTTGATGATTTTCATCATCGTAGATATTCATGTTGCCTGTTCGTAGTTTGCAAAGCCTTGATTAAGACCAGTTGGGCCAGGTATGCAGGGTCATGAATCCTAAGTTTGACATTTGCGTTTCCCACTGTGAGGTTTATTGGAACCACTGCTTGAGAGAGATACATTTCCTGCCATGAGGATGAATGATGGTCTAGAGCTAGGGGGATTATCGTGAATAGAAGGTTCTCCTGGGGAGGTTCCGCCATTGTCACTGGGAGGATAAGAGAGAGAGTTTGAGGGAGGATTTTGGTTTATATAGTTGGGAGTGGTTTTGCAAAGAGAAAAGGACTTAATGGAGTCCTTTGGGATACTCTCATCATTACCATTGAGTTTGGTAATAAATGTTGGTGCTTCTAAAGTTATGTCACTATTTTTTATTAGCACCGGCAGAGACATGGGAAAAGGTGAAGACGTTTGAGTATTAGAGGAGGAGAGATATATGATATGGCATTTCTTATTTTCCACCTTAGCTTTAGAGATGGTATTATTCTAGCTTACCGTAGAAGCTGAATCTAATGGGCTCGGGCAAAGGGATTTATTCCCTTGGGTATTTTTGGGAGGGAATAATCCCGTAGTAGTGTTATTATACCCTTCTACATTGGTGGACGCTAATTTCCCAATAGGCCCAAACTGATTAGTAGAGATCCCCATGGGTCTCTTACGTTAGTTATTGATGGGCCTCAAGTTGATCTTCGGGTCCCTAAAGGCATTAGGCCGAACTGAGGGTAGGGGGATTGGGCTCAATTGGCTTATCGGGTCATCAACCTGATGGCTCTGCGAATTTTGGGTCTCGTCGTAACCCTGGCCACCATTTAGAGTATATTAAAAGTTTTGAGTTTCCAAAAACTTACCTGATGCAGCATCAAATAGCTTTACATTGATGTTTTACGCCTAACTGGAGTACCTGGGGTTTTCTACTTATGGCGATTTGTGTTGTTGTTCTTACGTTTGCTAAAAGCTACAGTTTTCCATTCCTTCGCTACATTGCTGGCCGGCTATTTAGAAATCGAAGGTTGATCTGTCGATTTTGGTCTTGAGTGAGGGCGTGAGGGTAAGGAGTGGCCCAGGCGTCCACACCCTTTACATAGAAAACCCTTTCCTTCATAGAGAATCGGTTGTTGGTAGTTGTCGATATGGATTGTGTTAATTAAGGGGGTTTCCATAAGCACTTGGACACATATGCGGGCATATCTGCCTCTCAGAGTGGCAGAAGTGCACGCATCAATCTTTAGGAGTTTTTTTATTTTACTTCCCACCTTTTCCAAGATTGTTGTATCGTAGAATTCAGTTGGGAGTTGAGGTGGCCGAATCCAAATAGCAGTGGTTATAATTTGTGATTCTTTTGGTACGAAATTTGGCTCCTAGACTTGGACTGGCAGATAGGAGCCCAGTACAAACCAAGGCCCTTCATGAGTTATTTTTTTTTGGGATAGGGCATCTCCCAGTTTCACAGTATAGTAATCAAGCCCGAGATCGATTAGTGCAAAGCTTTCCTTGAGTTTCCAGAGGTCAGTGAGTTTAGTCTTCAAGTATTGGTGATTGAATCTCTTCCCTAATGCTTTGATTATGATTGAGAATTGCCATGAGGTGTAGAGTTTTTTCTTGTCGGTAATGGATAATGGTATTGTACTTTTACCTCTTTGCTTTAAAGATTTGGGTGGTTCTTCGAATTCAACGAAGTGGTTGTTTGTGTTTGAAGAGATAGATTTGTCACTCACGAGCTCGCATTAGGATAATTTCTTTATTGGGGCATCAATTGCCATCCCAGAATTAGATTCATCGGATGGATCTGGTGGCTTGGGGGGTTAGAAAAGGTGGGGAGCTGCTAGTTGGACATGTACACCGGTATTTTGATTTTTAAAAGGGGCGGGCGGGGGGGGGGGGGGGGGGGGATGAAAAGGAGGCGGTGTTTTTCTTTAAAAAAAAACACATTTTTCTTTAAAAATATAGTTACATTTTTTAGGATATGTTTTATTTTATTTTCAAAAAATAATAAGAAAATTTTAAAAAATATGCTTTTCTTTTAATTTAGATTTTATTAAATAAGCTAGTAATTTTAGTTTTCATTATACTGCTTTCTTATATTTTTCTTAAGTATAAAAATTAATTAGTTCATATTTTTTCATTATTATTTTTTGTATATTAAAAAAAAGGAGGTCTTATCCTAAAAAATTACCCACACCCATCTGCCACCCTTCCTCCCTTTAAATCCCTATTCATCAAACTCTTTGTCCCACGTTTTCCCCAACTTCCCTACACCTCTCCTCCCCATGTTAACCCACAGTAACAACACAATATAACCTTCCATGCACACATAATACTAAGATATATCTACACATGCATAAAGAAGACATACACTAAGAAAAGTGAGAAGATGACACGGACAACCAGTGAGAAAAGATGAGGGAGAACGAAAAGGAGAAAAACTGAAAGAAAGAGGAGAACACTTAGAAAAAAAGTGATGCATAGCAAGCAGTGCAATATTAGAGCATTGACAGTTATAAGCATATAGAAAGAAATTGAGAGAAAACACACAAACACAGAAAGAGAGACGAGGGAAAAGTGAGCAACAAGTAGGAAGAAAACAAAGAAAAGGAGAGGAAAAAAAGCTATGAGTTGAGTTTGCGGTCTTGTTCCAGTTTCTAATTGGCATTTCTATTCTTACATCCGTTTAATTCATCACAAGGATTCTTATTCGATCCTACACTATTTTATTTTATAAATTTTGTTGCGAATTATAAATAAAATTAATTCAACGATTTCATGGATTATTTAGTCTATGTGGTTTCTTTAATGTCATGTTTCTGTTTGTATGATTATTTGAACCAATGCCTGTCATTGATTATTTGTTGAAATTGATCCCAAATGTTGAGATATTCATCTAAAATAAAGAAGAAAAGTATATATGATGATTTGATTTCCATGAAAAAGACCTTAATATCACACCCCTTTAACTATATATGTTATGCATGCACACCAACAAAAGTGAAAATTAAAAAAAGAAGAAGAAAAATATGCAAAGAAAGAAGATAGACACACAAACATACACATAAATGACCCATGCACTCACAAACCTAGAATAATAGAAACAAAAAGAGAGAAAAAAAAGTGAGAAAACTGAAGCAATAGAGAAAAAAGAGACGAATAAATTAAAAACAGTACGAAAAAGAAAACACAAAAAATGACGAAAAACAAGAGGAAAAGAGTGTCAAATTAAATTTGGGTTCACATTTGAGTTTTCGGTGACAATGTTTGTGCTTCCTTTAAATTTATTAATCACGCAGATTCTTATGCGATCGCGCAATTCTATTTTTATAAATTTTATTCTGAATCAAAATTTTGTTAAAGAAAAAATTATACATGAAGAATATTTTCTAGTTGCAAGGTTAATGGCCTTTGAAAGTTGTATTACTCTTCAATATCTAGTTTCAATTATTTAGTTATTGCGGTTGCTTTGTATTTTATTTTATTTATTTATCTCTTTAAGCAAATATTCATGTGTACTTTGTAAATATATTAATGGAATGAATTAATATCATGCTTCGATTAAATCCACCAATGTGTAATTTTACGTTTACTATCAATTATTTATAATATTTTCTCTAATCAAGTCAACATTAAATTACAACTAATTCTAGTTGAGAAATCATGTCAAATAATAAGAACAGTACTTTTGGATAATACAAAGTTTTCAGCATCGTTAGTACTTTAAAAAGAAAGCAACTTAGTTAATAATTATTATTTAGTTTGATTATTTGTTTAATTGGGAATGAGTTTGTAAATTAAAATGCATAGGTCATTTAGTCATTTGTCATTTTGGTGTGAAGGATATGTTGTGTTATCATTTTAAGGACTTGATATGATATGTGATTAGACATCCAAAAAAATACCATGAGTATTAAGGAGATGAGTTTTCATTAATAATAATGCTCAAGTTTAAATTCATGATTAATTGTTAAATGAAAATAGTAGTGATATTTGCTCAAGATATATTTGGCTATATCCTCCAATAAAATATGATTTAGTTAGGTATAAATGAATGTCTTGAAGAGTTTTGTGTGAGATAGAATAAGATGGGTTATGAATTTATTCAAGATCCATCATAATTGAGAAAAAAAAAGAAGAAAAAACTCATTTGTAAGGGAGTGAGGCGAGTTCTGGATTATTTCAAGGCTCGTTGAAAATTTGAAAGAAAAAGTTAAAAAGAATAAAAAATGAATAAGACAAAACTGTCTTGAGTTTGCAAGAGACGAATGAATGTCTTTAACGCTAGAAAAATTTTATGCACGTTTTAATATATTTGTCTCGATTAATAATGCAACGTACACATCTTTTTGCGACGTTTAAAAATAATTTGAAGATGCAATAATACACCTTGACAAAGATCGTCCTAAAAATTAACTTTTAATAGTCCAATTCAAGAGGTATAGACAGATGTTATTGGTATAATAAAAATGAGTGAATCAAGGCCTACAAACATAATTTATCCAAATAGTTTAAGTTAAATTATAAGTTGATAAAAGTGATCGTGCTAGAATTATGAGACTCGAGGGGTGCTTAATACCTTCTACTCGGTCAACAGACTTCCTTACCTGATCTTTTATTTTTGAAGACCGATAAAGAGTCGTTTTCTTTTGATTAGGAATTCAATAAGGTGACTTGGAATACCACAACTCAATTTCAAGTGGTGACTCTGTTAATAAAATAATCCCTATTCAAAATCGTCACTTTAATTAAAAAAAATCCTCCGGCCTCGATGAAAAAGGGGTGTGAAATCTCTTGCGACTCTGCTGGGGAATAATCAGAATTCAATCTTTTTCTATTGACTTTTACTTGATTTAATTATTTATATATTGGTTTGCTAGCATAATGTTTTACTTGTCGCTCATTTATCGCTTTTATATTATTGAATTGTATTATAAACTGTCTTCTCTTGCGCACCCCTCTTAGTCTCTGAAACATAGCATAGAAGCAATACAGAGTATGCATCCTACTTTATTCTTGAGATAGATGGAGTTCTAAGACACCCGGTAAATTATTATTAGTCACACATATTAGGTAGGGTTTGGACCAACAACAAAGTCATAGTAGCACTGCTGCCGAACAAGTTGTCCCTCCCCGATTCGAGTGTCCGCTTGGGTAAGCCAGTCTAGACACCTATCTTCATCAGGTTAAACCTAGTAGAACTGAAACTCAAACATGATTATTTCTATTAAGCTCTGTTTTATTTGCATCATATGCATTTGGACCTAGCGGGACTCGGCATAGGGGTCCTCCATTTAAGACAGGTGTCCCTCTTTATAATAATCAACATGTACATTCTATGACCTTTTTAATATTTATTTGGAGGGCCCATTTGATTGTTGACTGGCTTAGGCAACTTAGTGAAACAGAAGAAAGTATCTGACAAGTCCAAATTGTATAAGATTTTGTTGCTCGTAATTTGTCAAATTCTAGTATAGTTTAAGATATCGTCCCACAGAGATTGAAAAATCTATTCTACAAATTTATATTATCTTGATTACTTTTTGAGAATCAAATTGATGACAGGAGAGTACTTTCTAAATTTTTTTTTTAAATAATATGTAAAGAAATAGTGTTTAGAAGATTATCTTGAAGAGGAAGTTAGGGGTTGTTGAATTCACTTGGTATGTTTATTATAATAAAATTATTATTTTAGTAATTTCTACAAAATTGTAGAATAACTTTCTAGACTTGATTTATGTGTTTATGAGGAATAAAGACCCCTTGTGAGTAATTTTTAAATCAATAAACTTACTTGAGACAATCTCTCTGCGAGGATACAGATTGAAAGAAATAAGATAAAGACCTCTTAAATCAACAATCTATTTGAGTTAATCCCTCCGTGAGGATACAAATTAAAACAAATAAGATAGAGATTATTTAAATCTAAGAAATAATTCGAAATAATCCTTCCGTGAGGATAAGGATCAAAAGAAGCAATTTCAAAGATTTGAAATAACAAGTGACTAAAAATTATTATTACTTATATTTTGTGAAATACTTATAGTATATTTAGTTTTCTTCCTAGTGGGAAGTACAACTTAATATAACTATAACTATAATGTAAAATATCAAGTAACGCTAATTTGTAGTTCAAGTATTTCAACACGAAGTATTTAGCTTCTAAATAAAATCAAGTCTTGAAAGAACTAAAATAAGATTTATATTATACTATTATAACAAATTTCTTTAACGCTCCCAACACAAAGAAATTACTCCATTATGGATAAATTAATAAAGAAAAGAAAAAAAATATTATCCTACAAAAGAAAAAGAAAGAAAGAAAAAATAAACTAGACTAATTCTTATATATTGCTTTTGCTTATGTTGTTGGATGATTAATAATCAAATAAATGTATCTATTTATAGAAAATTATAATGTTGAACCAACGAATGCATTCTTCGAAGTGGTGGTTGTAACCGTCAACTTTTAACTTCTTCTTCAAACCTTCACTTGTTTCATTCCTTCACTTGACAGGTGTAAGTAAACTTTGAAGTGGTGATTGTAACCGTCAACTTGTAACTTGTTCTTCATTCCTTCACTTGTTTCCTTCACTTGACTGGTGTAAGCTTTGAAGTGAAGATCATCATCACCCATGAACTTTGCTACTTCTTCCGAACAGTTTCACGGTTGTGGCTATGAAATTGTGGTTACACTCGTGGAATTTTCTTATTTCTTTAATAATTTATTTCTTCTCTTGTATTCTTCTTCCTGTAGAATTTGTCAGAAAATATATAATAATATGATATATTTATTTATATTTATTTAAAATAATTAATATTTAATATATATAAATATATAAATATATAAATAAATATATCCATCAATATCTTTTCCTCCAACTTTTATAACTATTTTTTAAAAAAATAGATTTTTTAAAAATAAAAAAGATCATTTTTGTGGACTTCACGAACTACACACACCTGATTCTTAGCTTGATGAGATACGTAGGCAATCCTTATTGAGTTCGGTGATATTCTTAAGGAAAATTTTTGAAAATATTACACCCTGACAGATTCGTTATCTTTAAAGTCACAATGATAGTAAGGTGGTCAGTTTGTGGTTAAGCTGACACCTCATCCATAAAACACCAAATCCAAAAGTAAAGGAAAAATGACCCACAAAGAAGATACAAAGTCCGACAATGAAGAAATGCAAAATCAATTGATTATGTAGGAATTTACATCAATGAAAGAGAAGAAGATGATGGATGTCTTCCTCTAAGTATAAGAGTCTGAGTACTTTAAGCACTTGCTTTCAGTAGGTAAAACATTTGCTAAAATATTCAAAACTGGAGATATGATTGAAAATGGAATCAACTCAAAAAAAATTGCAAAGTCGAGTAGCCCTTAAGGCTACAACTCAGATAATTTAGAATGGTTGAGGATACTTTGGGATCAAGGAGAAAAATAGATAACGTAGCAATGATTGTGGAGACTCTATTGATGCTGACGTGCAAATCAATGGCTAAGATGTCAATCTCAAAAATTCAAAAGTTATTCTGTTTCCCACGAGGAAGGAGTTTTGGTAGTCTGTTTTGATTTTCTTTCTATTTTTTAAATTATTTCAGGATTGTATTTTGGGATCTATCTTGTATTATTTTGTTATCGTTTCTATTCAGACCCTTCTATCTTTCTCTATCAATAAAATATTTCATCCCTTTTGCTTTTTTCTTTCAATATATATTATTTTCTTTTTTTCCTTTTTTACACAGTTCTTTATATGGTGATTCTAGTGATATGATATGCATGCTGAATTTTCAGTCAAATCTTATAACCCAATCTAATCCTGAAATATTGGATCAAGAAGTTAAGATTGAAAAAGATGCATATTAGGAAATAAGTAAAGTGGAGAGATGTTTGGCAATCGAGTTATAACCCCACTTTAATAAGATTGAGGCAATCACTTTGCGAATAAAAATGACTTGGTCTTTAATAATAAGGTCCATCTCTAGTATTTTGAATGAGATTAATCAGATGATATATAGTCTCCACTGTCAGGAGAAGCAAAAGAAAGTTAGCTCTAAAAAAACATGAATCATCCGTTGTGAGGAAAGTACAACACAAATGGATCTTTATGTTTTACAAGCATGAAAGAAGTGACACATGTGCACGTGCTGAGTCAAGGTCAATGTTGAAAAATATGTGCATGATCTTTATGTTTCACTCTTAGATTGCATGTTATGTACTTGCATTTTAAGGATTAATGTGATGAAAGCATTCCATTCTGCTATCCAAATATCGTGTCATCCTTTGTTATCCTTTTTAAGCTAAAGTTTTATTTTCTTTCATACCTCTATTTTGGGATCAAACTACAGTTTGAAAAAGTAAAAAAAAAATAGAAGAGAAAAAAATGTCAAAATATGAAAATAAAGTAAAAAAAAATCTCAAAAAGAGAGAGTCAATGTTAGAGTAAAAAAAAGAAAAAGAAGAAAAAAAATCAAGCAAAAGAACAAGATGTCTGAACTACGTTTGAACTGATTCTTGCTACGGCAAGATACGTAGGCAGCCCTATTCTAGGTTCGATTTGACCAAATAAAATTCAAATTACCCAATTTAAAAAAGATTAGGGCAAAAGTTGTTTTCTTTATGAGTCGATTCAAAAGGTTATAAATCTCACCCTATATTATATACATATTGAGTCTTATGCATCCCTTTCTGTCTAACCCACCTAAAGACAAAGTTACAATCAAAGAAAGACCTTCAGATCAATCTCTGAGAATGTCAAGGGTAAGCATATTATGGGTATATGATGTTCCATATTTTGGGCACCACTTTTCCTTCATCAACAATAAATATGTGAGAAATGAAAAAGAGAGTCTTATTGGTGAAAATCCCTACGGGCACTATAAGGTGATAGTGACCTGAGAAAAATAAAAAAGAGAGAGTCTTATAGGTGAAAATCCTCATGGACACCATAAGACGACAATAAATTTTGAAAAAAATAAAAATAAGAGAGGCTTGCTGGCGAAAATTCTTTGAGGCGCCACTAGTCAAATGAAGCTTGTAATCTAGAGAAAACAAGTTCAAGAGTAGCTCGGCTTTAAATTCAGTAAGTTGGCAAAGTCGACAAATGATTAGG
Organism: Capsicum annuum; assembly: GCF_002878395.1. NCBI lineage: Eukaryota > Viridiplantae > Streptophyta > Magnoliopsida > Solanales > Solanaceae > Capsicum > Capsicum annuum. The sequence continues at coordinate 46,772,912 of NC_061121.1, forward strand.
ATGGGAAAGATCAGGTTGCCTAATCCAAATGCATGTCATAATTGCTTGAGCTAGCTACCACCCCTACATAAGTTTTTCTTTTCTCATTTTTTAAAAAAAGATGTCTATTATTTTTTCTTTTCTTTCTATATTTTTATTTTTATTTTTGTGTTTTTGTTTTTAAAAGAAAAATCATTATCATAATTTTTTTTGTATTTTTTGAGTCAAATTTACTACAAGACAAGTGAGAAAGGATTTCAAAACTTGCTACCAACTCCTTCAATTGCACAAAGTAATGTAAAAGACCCGTACACAAGGACGACATGATCTAAAGTGAAGCAAAGTATCTGAAGAATATTTATTAGCAAACAGATTATGAACTCAATATAATACAAAGTTTACTTGGAAATACCGTGGGACAAAGATACTATTTTTGCTTCAGAGTCTTTCTTAATAGTCCGAGTTTGGATCAATTGTGCATCAAGTAAATGATAGGTCAACAGTTTGAAGCAAGTTAAATGTGACAAGTGCAAGAGTAGTTGCCTCCAAAAGCTAAAGACACAAACCAACCACCACAATTTAAAAATTATAATTTTTCTTTGTTTGAAATAGAGATGGAATGTTGCCTTCACGTCAAAGGCTTTAAATACTAGATATCAAAGGGTGCAATTCTGCACTTCTGTCAACGCAAGAAGCAAATATTTTTCTTTCTTGAAAGATGCACTTTTTGAAATTATTTATGGCCCGAATTCACCCTCTTTACTGTACTTTTCAAAAGTTATGATCTGGTGGCACTCACAAAATCTTTCTAGTACAAACTGGGGCAAAAATTTTGGTTGTATTGTATGGGATTTTACTTTTCCGCTCAGGACCCTCCTAAATAATGAGATTTTATTTTCAGCTCAGGACCCTCTTGGATATTGGGATTTTACTTTCTGTTCAAGACCCTCCTAGATAATGGGACTTTACTTTCAACTCAGGACCCTCCTGGATAATCAATTTTACTTTCAGCTCAGGATCCTCCTAGATAATTTTACTTCCAGCTGAGGACCTTCCTAGATAATGGGACTTTACTTTCAGCTCAGGACCTCCTGGATAATGAAATTTTACTTTTCAGCTCAATACCTTCTGAATAATAGAATTTTACTTTCAGCTCAGGACCCTCTAGGATAATGAGATTTTATATTCAACTCAGGACCCTCATTATCCTAGATGATAAGATTTTACTTTCAGCTTAGGAACCTCCTGGATAATGGAATTTTACTTTCAGATCAGGACCCTCCTGAATAATTGGCTTCATTTTCTGCTCGGGACCCTCTTGGATAATGAGACTTTATTTTCTGCTCAGGACCCTTATGGATAATGGGACTTTACTTTTCAGCTCAGTCCCTCCTGGATAATGGGACTTTACTTTCAGCTCAGGACTCTTCTGGATAATGGGATTTTACTTTTATCTCTTACTTTCAGCTCAGGACCTTCCTAGATAATGGGACTTTATTTTCTGCTCAGGACACTCCTAGATAATGGGACTTTACTTTTCTATTCAAGACTCTCCTGGATAATGGGATTTTACTTTCAGCTTAGGACCCTCCTGGATAATGGGACTTCACTTTTCTAGTTCACTATTTACTTTGAGTTCAGGAACATATTTAGAGAACAGGAATTACTTTCAGTTTTGAAGCTCAGGACGCCAGCTTAAAATATAGGGTGAAGATTTTAAATTGCAAGTTCAGAAGTTCGCCTGGAGAATAGGAAGAAGATTATCAATTGTATGTTCATAAGCTCGCTGGAGAATAGTGTGAATATTTTTTGCAAGTTCAGAAGCCCGCCTGGAGAACATGGCCATTTTCATTCTTCAAAGTCAGAAGTGTCCGTCTGAAGAATACGCCAATTTTCAAGTTCCTCTCCAATACCAACAGTCGACATGGAGGAATATTTTACTTTTCAAGTTCAACTCAAAATAACGACTATCGCACCACTTGAGAAGTGCTGAAGATTCACATCAAGATTTTAGAAAAGCTGCATAGATAGGATCTTTCACTTGAATCTTCACTTTTATTTTGTTTCTCATTTGGATGTAAAGCAGAATTCGTGAACCAGGGACTCGAGGGAACCTCACTAGACCTCTAACTCACTGTCTCACCATTTTACCTTTTTGAACTACACGTGATCTGATTTCTTTGTAACCTAGAACATGTAGGCGGTCCAAAATTAGGATTTGATCATATTTTCTTTTCCTTTTCTCTACCCTTTCAAATAATCGGGGGGTCAAAACTTGTCTCATTGTCTACTTCTTTTTATGAAAACTCTTTGTATTTTCAAACAAAGAGGGGCAAAATGTATACACGTAATTTTTGACCTTTTCCTAAAATTTTACCTATTTTTAGCATCAAAAAATTATTTTTCGTCTAAAATTTGTTTCAACTTTTATTTTCATTTTAGTAGGTTTTATTTGAAAATTTATAAAAATATTTTTCTTTAAAAATAGAGTTACATTTTTTTAGGATATGTTTTATTTTATTTTTGAAATAATAATAAGAAATTTTTTAAAAATATATTTTTCTTTTAATTTAGATTTTAAATAAATAAGCTAGTAATTTTAGTATTCTTTATAGGCTTTTATTATATTTTTCTTAAGCATAAAAATTAATTAGTTCATATTTTTTTATTATTTTTTTATATTAAAAAAATCTTATCCTAAAAAACTACCTACATCCATCTGCAACCCCTCCAATTTTCAAATTCCTATCCATCAAACTCTTTATCCCCACGTTTTCCCAACTTCCCTACATCCCTCCTCCCCGCGTTCACTCACAATAACAACACAATATAAACTCTCATGCACACACAATACTAAGATATATCTACACATGCTCAAAGAAGGCATAAACTGAGAAAAGTGAGAAGAGGACATGGGCAGTTAGTGAGAAAAGATTCGTAAAAACAAAGAGAAAAAAGACTGAAAAAATAGAAGAACACTTACAAAAAAAGTGACCCAGAGTAAGCAGTACAACATTAAAGCATTGACAGTTATAAGCATAGAGCATTGACAGTTATAAACATATACAGGGGCGAATCCAAGATTTAAAAGTTGTGGGTGCTTACTTTCTTTAAGAAAAAAATGTGGTGCTATCAGGAATCAAGCCCACGCCACTTTAGGCATCAAGGTGCCTAAATTCCATACCAAAGCCAAAGCATCCAACAACCATTTTTGTCTATGGGTGCTTAACAATCCATTATAACTGATTTTACTATATTTTTAATATAAATATATAAAAGTTTTATGGAGGTCAATAGGTGCTCAAGCACTCGACACGGACTACGTGGATCCGCCCCTGAACATATAAAAAGAAAAAAAAAAGGGGCAGCCCGATGCACTAAAGCTACCGCTATGCGCGGTGTCCGGGGAAGGGTCTCACCACAAGGGTGTATCATACGCATCCTTGCCTTGCATTACTGCCAGAGGCTGTTTTCAAGGCTTGAACCCATGACCTCTTGGTCACATGGCAGCAACTTTACCAGTTACTCCAAGGCTCCCCTTCACTCCAAGGCTCCCCTGAACGTATAAAAAGAAATTGAGAGAAAACACACAAACACAGAAAGAGAGACGAGAGAAAAGAGAGCAACAAGTAGGAAGAAAACAAAGAAAATGAGAGGAAAAGAAGCGATGAGTTGAGTTTGCGGTCTTGTTCGAGTTTTCGGTTGACATTTCTATTCTTACATACTTTTAATTCACCACACATGTTCTTATTCGATCCTACACTATTTTATTTTGTAAGTTTTGTTGCGAATGAAATCATAAATAAAGTTGTTCAAATGATTTCATGGACTATTTAGTATATGTGGTTTCTTTAGTGTCATATTTTTATTTATGTGATTATTTGAACCAGTGTATGTCATTGATTATTTGTTGAAATTGATCCTAGATATTGAGATATCCATCTAAAATAAAGAAGGAAAATATATGTGATGATTTGGTTTCCATAGAAAAGACCTTAACGTCACACCCCCTTGACTATATGTTATGCATGCACACCAACAGAAGAGAAAATTGAAAAAGAAAGAAAGAAAAACATGCAAAGGGAAAAGATAGACACACAAACATGTACGTAAATGACCCATGCACTCACAAACCTAGAATAATAGAAACAAAAAGAGAGAAAAAAAGCGAGAACACTGAAGCAGCAGGGAAAAAAGAGACGAAGAAAAACAATATGAAAAAAGAAAACAGAAAAAATGACGAGAAAAAAAGAAAAAAAGAGTGTCAAGTTGAATTTGGGTTCATGTTCGAGTTTTTGATGATAATGTCCGTGCTTTCTTTTAGTTAGTTGATCACACAGATTCTTATGCAATTTCGCACTTTTATTTTTATAAATTTTATTGTGGATCAAAATTTTGTTAAAAAAAAATTATTCATGAAGAATATTTTCTAGTTGCAAGGTAATGGCCTTTGAAAGTTGTATTACTCTTCAATGTCTACTTTTAATTATTTAGTTATTGCAATTGTTTTGTATTTTATTTAATTTGTTTGTCTCGTTAAGCAAATATTCATGTGTACTTTGTAAATATATTAACGGAGTGAATTTTAATATCCTGCTTCGATTAAATCCACCAATGTATAATTTTCTGTTTACTATCAGTTATTTATAATATTTCCTCTAATCAAGTCAATATTAATTACAACTAATTCTAGTTGAGAAATCATGTCGAATAATAAGAACAGTACTTTTTAATAATACAAAATTTTCAGCATCATTGTTATTTTAAAAGAAAGCAAGTTAGTTAATAATTATTATTAGTTTGATTATTTGTTTATTGGAAATGAGTTTGCAAATAAAATGCATGGGTCATTTAGTCATTTATTATTTGGTGTGAAGGATATGTTATGTTATTATCTTAAGGACTTGACATGATATATGATTAGACATCCACAAAAATACCATGAATATTAGGGAGATGAGTTTTCATTGGTAATAATGCTCAAGTTCAAATTCGTGATTAATTGTTAAATGAAAATAGTAATGATATTTGCTCAAGATATATTCAGTTATATCCTCCAATAAAATATGATTTAGTTAGGTATGAATGAATATGTCTTGAAGAGTTTCATGTGAGATAGAATAAGATGATTATGAATTTATACAAGATCCATCATAATTGAGAAAGAAAAAAAGAAAAAACCTAAGGGAGCGAGATGAGTTGTGGATTATTCCAAGGCTCGTTGAAAATTTGAAAGAAAAAGTGAAAAAGAATAAAAATGGATAACATAAAACTGTCTCAAGTTTACAAGAGACGAACGAATACCATTAACGCTATAAAATCTTTAGGCACACTTTAATATATTTTTCTTGATTAAGATGTGGCGTATGCATCTTTTTGAGACATTTAAAAATAATTTGAGGATGCAATAATGCACCTTGGCAAAGATCGTTCGAAAAATTAACTTTTAATAGTCTAATCCAAGAGGTATAGACAGATGTTATTGGCATAATAAAAATGAGCGAATCAAGGCCTACAAACATAATTTATCCAAATAGTTTATGTAACATCCCGAAAATCTATCCCGAGAAGTCACACGGTGCTTAGGACAACAAGTTATCCCAAGCTACCCCTTCTACTGGCATAACTCATAAGCAACTGAATGATATGCATAAAATGACTAAGTTTACTGTGCGGAACAATAATAATGATGGAATTTGTGAAAATACAATGCTGATACAACTTTTACATTCTGATAAGGTCTGAAAGAGGGATTGAAAATACATAACTAACTCTAACTGACATCTGTAAAGCCTCTACTATACTGACTATAGATAGCTAGGACGCGACCCCAACTATCACTAGTCAATACATAAGAGTAAGAAAGTAAAGTACATAAATAACATCTAACTAAAGTCCCCGAAGTAGGAGGACTCGTCATCTGCTGGCTGGAATCTGCAAGTTGTTTGAATATGGTATGTGTGCTACAACTTGTACCTACATTATGAGACAATGTAGCACATATACATATATGTGGATCAGTACTTTGAGGATGTACTGAGTATATGGGGTGAAATGCATCAGTAAAATATTATCTCATCATCATAATTTATAAAATAATGCATGCTAAATGTAAATAACTCACATAAGCTGGAATATCTGAAATACTGAAATATGTAGTAATAAGAAGAAAAACATACTTTATAAATCTTGTGAGCCATAACATTTAGTTCTAAAAATTATACTTGTATTCTCCCTTTAAATCATTTTGTCTAAGTGTAGAAGGACTCACTACTGAATCTGAAATCTGAAGGCTGAAATCTATAGTTATTATCTTTTCTGTAAGGTATAATCTGAGTAAAACTTGTGAGCCTTTACACTTAGTTTCTTAAAAGCATTTCTGTTCTTATTTTACTATTAAGGAGAATACTTTATCTCTTATCTACAAGGAAATACATTAAAACTGTTCTGAAAACTGTTAATTTTATTAGTAGAAAGGTTCTCTTAACCGACATAAATCATGTGAGCTAACATGGAGTCCAATGTCTCGTTCTCCTAAGGAAGAAACCTCACGTTGGGGAGAGGTGTCATACTCTTACCAGGGAGCATATCCTGAGCTAAGTGATAACATCTGTAACTATCATCCACATAAAAGTAGGAATAATCTGATAATTTGTACCTACGTTGGCTACGTAGTTTTGTGAAAGTAGGATACGTTAAACCCACACTTCTCACTCGATGCTAAATACTACTCCCTTTTTATTTGCTACGCTCGTTCTGTTGGAAATCCACTTTAAAACTAGCATAAGGGTTTATATAAAACCAATTATGCATTAATCTGATAAAATCTGTAATAATCTGAAAAGTGGATTTCAAAAATAATTCTGAGGATCAAAAGATTAAAACTATATTGCAAATCTGATATAATCAGCTCATAAGGTGCTTAAAGCATCATTTTTCTCAAAATCTCAACATATAAACTTAGGACTTAAAACTCATTTATCAAACTCATGTCAAATATCATAATAATTATGCTTGATAATGAAAACAATGATAATTCATCTCAAAATCTGGAAATTACTGCATTAAGCATGAAAATATGAAAATAAACATGTAACTCAACCTATAATTCACTTGAAATCTCATGATCTCGTAAATGGTAACGTTGGGTATGAACCCTAATTTCAATTTCATGAAAAATTATATAATATTAAATAACTTTGTAATTTAAAATAAGTTTTGGGCACAAGGATGAAAGGGTCCTTGTTCATAACTCCCACATACCTTGTTGGATGATTAGATGAAGAAACCTTGAATTTTGGATTCCTATTGAGTTCTTGATGATGGGTTCTTGATTACCTTGCCTTGGGACCCCTTTATTTTAAGCTTCCTTGAAGAATCTATGAAGAATTTGGATTTCTTAGAGAAGGGGCTTTTGGTTTCTAGGGTTTTGTTTTTGAAGGGAAAGTGCTTATAATAAGCTTAAATCTTATGTTTGGACGGATTGGGGCCTTGGAAATTGGCCAAAATGCCCTTTTTAAACTTTAAGTTGAAACGAGAAAATGCAACATTTTTTTCGATTTGGTTGGCCACCGCAATGTGCCATAATCGCGGTGGCTCACTAGAAAAGGACGAGTGGGAACTGGGCATTCTCCGCGATGCAAAGCTATCGTGGTGCCCCTTGGATTGCCATTTTGGCCCTTGGCGCGACGCGCTAGAATCGCGAAGTCTCATTAGAATGGGACAATTGAAAAAATGGGCTTCTCCACAAGCGGGGCTATCGCGGAGGGCCACTGGAATTCAATAATTATGGATTTTGCCTTCTCCGCGATGCGCTGAGAGTCCAGGTGGCATACTGTTTTACTAAAAACGCTCTAATTTCTTCACCGAGTGTTAGAATTGGGCGAATTTAGTATCAATGAAAAGCTTATTCTTGACATTCCAGGGACGAATTTAAGCTAGGAAAAGTATGGGGTATTACATTTTAAGTTAAGTATAAGTTGATAAAAGCAACCATGCTAGAATTACGGGACTCGTGGGGTGCCTCATACCTTTTCCTTGATCAACAGAATTCCTTACTCGATCTTCTATTTTTGCAGACCAATGAATATTTATTTTCTTTTGATTAGGGATTCAATAAGGTGATGTGGAACACCACAACTCAATTTCAAGTGGCAACTTTGTTAATAAAATAACTCTATTCAAAATCGTCACTTTAGTTGGAAAAATCCTTCGACCTCAACGAAAAAGGGGTGTTTCAATAGTAAATCTGAAATTTACTAAAGGAAAAAAAAATACATGTTCTGATAAACTTGGAGTTTACTACTACAAATAAGTTCATAAGTTGACATGAACGATTGTAACATCTCAAAGATGTGTATATTGAGTAATATTGAAGAATTAAAAGATACTTCAAGAATTATTCATGTTGTTTGTTCTCATGATAAGTTGGTTAGACCAACTAATGATGAGATTGAATCCCTTAAATCTGAATAGTATAAAAGGTGAATATGAGCCCGGACACCTATCATGTTATATATAAATAAAGATGCATCAATATAAGATGATCAGATATACGTTTATTGTCAAACTGCAGTTGACATTCATAGATTTTCTTCTTCAATAAAAATTGTGTTAAGAACATAATTTTAATACTATATAATCAAGACAATTCATCTTCATAATGTTGGTTTGGCATTAAATACCTTCAGAAAATTAGCTAAATCATTGTTTATGATGACAAAGCCTTATATGTTGGTCTGAAGTATGTGCATACAATAGCACTTGTTTGCATTAGACTAAAAAATATGATTAATTTCCCCCTCTTAATTAGTTCAAGATCAGGAATCAATTATTCCATCTAGTAGTTTTGATGTGTGGTATTTAATCAGTGGATATACCATGATGCACAAAGATAAATTCTCTAAAGTAAATTGAGATGTATGTTAGTTTTCCTAACATGAAGGGGAGATATAAACATCTAAGAAATATGTTGTGAATTATCATCAGTATGATCCTCATTCAAAAGATAATTCAAATTCAAATACTAGAAGCATTTGCTGACCTAATATTAATCTCATATTTAGTTGTAAATGCTCCAAAATAAATGTCTCTGAAGGACAAAATCTACTGCATGCATGAAGCATGGTAGATCAATCGGTTCTAACATCAATAATTCTTGAAAATAAAAGGAGCCAATGATCATAATAAAAAGATAATATGTTCATGAAAAGACCACGACATAACACTTCATGAAATCTTATGAGAGGTTAGGTACCTGAAAATAATGAAGTGATGAGATCTTAAAATGTGATGTCACATTGTGAACCGATACAAAATGATATATCATTGACGATATTTTTGATACAATATTGGCGCAATATTGCAAAAGATTGTGAGGATCTGAATTCTACATTTATTGAAGCATGCTAATGTAGGAATATTTATCAAATGACATGAAAGGATGCATCTTAGTAAGCATAAAACTTATTTGATTTGCAGTCCAGACACTTGAAGATGTCACACATGAAATGTTGAATTTTGTCACCTGACAAATTTATATGAACACTTTTTTTAAGGATTCAAAATGTTTGAAGCATACAAAAGTTTCTGGAAAACTTATTTATAATCCTTATATTGCATAAATTTATAACTTGAAAATCATTGAAACTCATGGAGAGTTTCAAAATCAATAAATTATTTTCTTAAATGAGAAATTTACCGAACCGAATTGGTTAATGAATTACCATATTTTAGTGTAATGGGTGTACTAATGTATCTTGTAAATACTACAAGGCTTGATATAGCCTTTTTGGTTAATTCGCTAGCAACATATAGTTTTGCTCCTACTAGGAAATATTGAAATGGGATCAAACACATATTGTGGTATCTAAAAAGACCGATATGAGCTTATTTTATTCTAAAGATTGCAGTCTCGATCTTGTTAGTTATATTGATTCTGGGTGCTTATCTGACCCGAATAAAAATCGATCACAAACAAGCTATGTATACATCTGTGGGGGGTGATACAAGCTGAATTGGCTCTATTCTTTTGAGTTTTATGCTTCAAGGACCAAACCTAAGGATCCACGACTTGATCATTCTAGGAAAGCAAGTACGTGATTGGAGGATAGCGTGAATCAAGTGAGTAGCTATATTTGATGATTTCATTCAAGGGAGGAATGAGCAACATCATATTTGGATGATAGTTTGGGCCTCGAAAAAGCAAATGAGCTAATATAGGGCCCAATTAGCATGGTATTTGTCTTTTGGGTCACTTTTGGGTTCAATTAGCATTTAGGGTCACTTTTGGGCCTAATTTATAATTAGATGGCCTTGGACTGTAAATAGCTAGGTTTTCCTTCATTTTTAGATGGTTGATGAATGATGATGAGAGATACACTTGCGAGTGTTTTTATGCTTGTTGAGAGCTTATTGATTTGTTAAGAAACATAGGTTGCGAGTGGATTAATTTCACTCGGGGTCTTCATAAGAGGTTGTTTCTTCTTGGTAATTGATAGGAAGGTCGTAGGATTTAATATATCCTTTGGTTTTCCTCTCTTTATCATTTTGTGTCAATCCATCTATCATTTGCTTTTATTGTTTCCATTTCTTTATTTCTTTATTTTGTACTTTCGTATTTAGTATTTTGCTTTATTTTTGTGTCATTTTTATTTTCATATTTTCGACTCATATCATTTGGTATCAGAGCCGAGCTTGATTTCGTTCCCACGAAGTCAATCTTGGGTCTATTTATGTTGAAAAATCAAAAAATTCAAAAAAAAAGTCACTATTCACATTTGGTCCTTAGGTCAAATTTTGAGTCTTTGATTTTGTAGTTTTTCTTGTATTTTTGGTGTTAGATTCTTGTTCCCTAACACTATTAGGGTCTAAATCTCAAATTTGAGCTCAATCAAAGTTAAATTGGAGGATCTACCATTGTTGAGCTCAAGTTTGAAGAATGAAAGTTAGTGTTAAAATCTAAAGTTTTTGATCTAGAATTTGATAAAAATGATGCTTGAAATGTGATTAGAAGGTGGAAAAGAGCTTAGGTTAAAAATTTTATCGCAATCCGAAGAAGGGTTGAAGAATTAGAGATTTTTGAGTTCTTGGTATTCTTCAGGAGATTCAAATCTTCATCTTGAATTTTCTTCAAAAATTTGGTGTTTGATTCTAAAAAGAGAAAGAAAAGATGTACAAAAGTGTTGGTACAAAGCACCTTTTTAAGATCCTAAAGAATATTCCAAAGAAGGGGCCAAAGAGGGACCATTTTAAGTATAAAATGGTACAAATGCAAGCTGTCTTGGCTGATCTGTACTGGAACTGCCCTTGAGTTGCGCCTGATCTGCTGCAGTAGCTCAAAAAAGTAAGCTTAGCAACCATCTCCATCCAGCCTGACCCAACCTGTGCCCATCCTGCTTCCACACCTCAAAACAGTGTACTTTGCTCTTTGGCTTGCTTTCAAAGTGCGCCTAGGCTGCCTACATACTTTCAACGTACCTTAACCTTGTTCCAACTCATTTCAACTATCAAAACACTTCATTTACTCAGGTAAAATCTATTAAATTCATCTCTTGATTCCTCCTTTCAACTCTTTCATTCTTAACACTAATTAACAACTAACACTCAAACTAACAACTAACACTTCAAGTCTTCACTTTTTAATTGAGTAAATTCTCTTACTTTTAAATGAGTCATTCATAGTTGTTTCATCTTCTTTCTACCATATACTAGGGAGTCATGGGTGGAGCAACTCTTGATACTCTTGTGGAAGCTTTCATGGGAATGCAACGAACTGTGGATAGAATAAACAACACCATGACACGTATTGAAGATAAGTTGGCGAGCATGGATAACCGACTCATTAACCTAACAACTGCTACTACACCAAGGTTCATCCATCAAAATTGTTCCCCAAGACCTTAAAAACATGTCCTCTTAACCCAAACAAATACAAATCAAGTTCTACAAGACATTGTTGTGTCAATCCAAATCAAATTATGCAAAGACCCTTTTCTTTCTAGGTCCACTAACCACGATACTAGCATTGTATCTAGTTTCACTCTTTCTTTTATGCAGGTTCATAAACAAACAACTTCAAAGAAAGTGCCTTATGAAAATGAGCTTGAAGGACTAAAAGAGTTCTTACCAAAAGATTCTAAGCTTGGAAAGTACGACGACAAGTTGATAAAAGAGCTGGATTCGAGGATGAATCCTTTTTAAGAAAGAGAGGATGACACAATTGGCTCCATTCTTTTGGGATCTATGTTTAAAGGATCAAACCTAAGGATCCACGACTTGATCATTCTAGAAAAGCAAGTACGTGATTGGAGGATAACTTGAAGCGTGAGAGTAGCTACATTTGATAATGTCATCCGAGGAAGGAATGAACAACATCACATTTGGATAATAACTTGGGCCTCGGAAAAGCATAGGCGCTAATATAGGGCCCAATTAGCATGGTATTTAGCTTTGGATCACTTTTGAACCCAATTAGCATTTAGGGTCACTTTTGGGCTCAATTTGTAATAAAATGGTCTTGGCCTAGTAGCTAGGTTTTCCTTCATTTTTAGATGGTTGATGAATGATGATGAGAGATACACTTGCGAGTATTTTTAAGCTTGTTAGGAGCTTATTGATTTGTTGAGAAACGTAGGTTGCAAGTGAATTTTTTCCACTCGAGGTCTTCGTAAGAGGTTGATGTTTTTTGGTAATTGATAGGAAGGTCGTTGAGTTTAATATACCCTTTGGTTGTCCTCTCTATATCATTTTGTGACAGTCTATCTATCATTTATTTTTATTGTTTTTATTTCTTTGTTTCCTTGTTTTGTGTTTTCATATTTAGTGTTTTCCTTTATTTTCGACTCATATCAGTGGGTACTGCCATATTTGGAGATGTACAAAGCAGTCTATCGTAGCCACCTCATCGAACCATGCTGAGATTATAGCTATTCATGAAGCAAGTCGATAGTGTGTGTGGTTGAGGTTCATGATATATCTCATTCGAGAAAAATATGATTTAAAATATGAAAATTATGTGAAGATAATGCAACATTCATAATGCAACTTAAGGGAGGATTCATAAAAGGAGATAGAATGAAACATATTTCGTCAAAAAAATTTTATACTCATGAACTCCAAAAGAATGGTGTTATTAACATGCAACAGATTCGTTCAAGTGGCAATGTTGCTAATTTATTCACCAAGTCTCTTCTAACTGCAACTATCAAGAAAATGGTGAACAAGACCGGGATGCAAAGGTTCAAGGATGTTTTCATTAGGAGGAGTTAATACGCGTTGTACTCTTTTTTTCTTACGAGGTTTTGTCCAAGGTTTTCCTTGTAAGGTTCTAAATGAGGCAGCTAAAATGCGTATTATTAGAGATGTGTACTCTTTTTTCTTCACTTGATTTTTTTTCACTGAATATTTTCTAGTAAGATTTTAACGAGGCACATTATCTATCAATTAGACATTCGGTGAGAGGGGGCATTATAAATATATTATCATATATAGTGAATGTCTATTTATGGAAAAGTTAGAAACCCCAACATTTTAAACAAAGTTAGTTATTCCCTATAAATAAAAAGATTTTCCTTCATTGTATAAAACGACTGAAGAATTTCTCAAGAGAAATAAAGAATTACTCCCTCTTCTCTCTCGCTTCTTCATGTTCTTCCTTATATTTCATAACATTTTGTTTATAACGTTACGTTTGTTAGTTAACTTAGCTCACATGGACAATTTAGTACTTGAACAGTTAATTAGACAAACAGTAAATAAGTAAATATTGAATTAATTAGTTATTAGCATCGTCTTAGTTGATTATGCATGTTGGCATACTTTGTTTAACTTATAAATATCTCGACAGTTACATATTTTTGATGGAGAAACATTATTCAATTCATAATATATCAAACGAAGTTTCCATCTTGGAATGTGTATATTCGATATGATATCGGAGTTAGACTCATTTCAATTTATTGCTTCTGATGTTAGGTCCCTTATTTTATATTATCCATGCTCTAAATCCAGTCCTAAGCAAGCGAGGGGCACTGGAGTCCCACATTGATGAGATTAGGGGTCCTTGATCTCCTTACATGATTTCGCTCAATTCTCCCCCTCATTAACTACATGTTGATACTGAGTTAGGTCCAACATTTATTTTTTTTAGTATGATATTAGAGTCAGAGTCGACTAAATTAGATATTGATCTCCGCATGCAATGAGGCCTTTGGCAAATTTGGCAATAATTGAGCTTCAATCTATTTTTCCTCAAGTTAATATAATCTATTGGAGCTCTACAATGGCAATTACAGAAAATGAGCGGTTGGTTGATGAAGTGTCGATTTGAGATTGCTTATTTCCCAAAAAAAAAATACTTATTTTGAGAAAAAGACATTTTTATTTGAAAAAAATGATATTTGGTAAACTTACAAAAGTGTTTTTAAAAAAAAATTAGCAACAGTTTTTTTGCTTTTGGAAAGAAGCAAAAAATTTCTTCTTCTTTTAGAAAAAAAGTAAAAGCAAAAAATTATTTTTTTTCATGACAATTTGATTAAAATTTTATACTTCATATTTAAATCGTAATTCCTTATTTTATTTTATAATTTATATATTATTAAAATATATAACTTTTATTTTTTATTATTATGATAACAAATGATAGATGAATCACGTTACAATATTATTTTTTGTGTCAGCACTTGTAAATTTTTTATCGAATATTTAATTTTAAATAAGTAATTCATGAATACATGTCTTTTTTGGTCATTTGCCTCAAAAAAACACTTGTTGGAAAAAATTATTCAAACACAATCTGTTCATCAAAAGTACTTTTCAAATGAATTTGCCAAACACAAATTAATTTTTTTCAAAAGCACTTTTTCTAAAAAGTAATTTTATAAAAGTGTTTCTCAAATAAATTATTTTGTAATAGCAATCCCAAACGGGCTCTAATATAAGTAACCTTTTGTACATGCGACGCCTTCTGACGGAGTTGGGTACAAATCCTGAAGGAAAAGTATCATATGATCACTTCTAGTGAAGAATAAATTAGGTTTATTGCAAGAATAAAACGTTGGTTTTTCGTTGGCGCAGAGAAGCAAGTTGTACAATGCTTGATGATTGTGAAAGACATTCAACTACAGTTCGTACACTTCAAATATATATGTATGTCAATGCACCAACGTAAAATTGAAAAATGTTGCAAAATTGGTACCCAGTTCAGACACTCCTCTCTCTCTCTATACACATACAAAAACACACACACACACATTACTGTTTTCTACAGCTGCTGAACAAGGGAGCTAATGGAACTTCAACTTCGAAATAAACAATTGTAAAAGATCTCGAGATCAATTCATATGTTGTGCATTAATCACCAGCGTCTAGCTCTTCTGTTGACTAAGAAAATTAAAACATTTCATTAGGCTGCCAGTCAACATTTGAGGGTTCAATCTACCTAGATTACACCCAATTAACCTACGAATCTAATATACGTAAAAAGAGCAGTCCAGTGCACTAAGATTCCACTTAGGCACGGGATCTGGAGAAGGCTGGACCACAAGGGTCTTCTATTGTACGCAACTTGAATTTGTGACCTCCTAATCACATTGCAGCAACATTACTATCTACACTCAGGTTCCCAGCCCGACTCCAACATACATGAGGCCCAGAATGTTGATTAGTGCAAATCAATCAAAAGTTGCAGCACAAGCTTGAGTTTAATTTGCAGTAGAGCAGATTCGCACGAGGGCATGATGTCCTATAATGAAGACAGGTGAAGCTTTTTTTCGTTTTGTTATCAAAACGCTGCTCAAAATATGTATGAAGGCGGAGGAAAGACTAAGACAGTCACCAAGCAATCAGATTCAGTTAACACACTTCAATAACATTTCAGGTACAAAAAAGATCTTCCTCTTCTTTCTAAACATCAAAGAGATGGAAAAAGATTGATACAGACCTGTGAGATTGTGGTCATCATTAAGCAGTGAAGGCAAAGATGCATCAGCCATTCAACATAGGAATTCATGGAAGGGTATTATGCCATCATCAGAACAGGTTCAAGTGAGATAACAAGTACCAAGAAGTAAAAGATCCACATGATGCAGGGAGCTTAGTGAAATGAAGAACGTCTGCAAGTCTGGGACGGATAGAACAAGGGTTGAGAAACTCTAGTACACGAGCTATCAGAAAGTCTAAACGAACGATTAACATGATGCATATCTCAAATATTCACCTACTAGGCTCCAACTGCTATAAGAAAAAAACACCCCTTTAGAAATGCATTCTGCATTTTTGTCAGCAGCTTAAATAATGCTTCTGCATTCTAGATGCATCGACCTTTGAAGGGAAAACCAGCAACCAGCTAGTAGTAGTTCGATGTATCTATCACTGTAATACAGTATGGCAGAAGACCTAATGCATCTGAACCATGCTGGACAATCCATAGATTCAGAAGGTCATCCTCTAAAAGTTATTCATACAAGCGAATCAGAAGAGGGTGAAATTGAAAGAGCTGAAAGCACTATGGAAACTCCAGGGTTGACCCTCATACAAAATAAGGAACCTGATAGTTAATATGAGCTTGAAAACTACAAGATCGAGAAAGGTGTACCGCAAAGCTATAATTACAACGTGAATTAATGAAATGACATAACAAGGAATCCAAGCATAACTTGAACAAAAAAGAACTTGAACAAAAAGAACAAATGTGGGACTTAAGAAGGAAACCAAATCAAATGAGGGAATAATTGAAACAAAAAGAGGAAGAGACTTTCAGAAAAAAGACTTTGACATAGCTGTAAAAAGGCCCATCAACTAATGAAACGAACATGTCGTTTGCCCATTCTTTCTCACTGGGAATGTGTTTCCGTCCTTTCATCAGATGATTGGTCAAAATACTTCAACAGTTCTAACATTTAAGAAACCCCTTCACCTAGAAGTGTATCCATTGATAGGGAATCAAGGACCTCCATAAAGAGGAACAGACATTCATATAGTTCACCATTCTAATTGAGATAAACAACCGGTTACACGATAAGTTAATCAAATGAAAACCAGTTGTTGCTGATACCTTCTTCTCGGTTCCTTCTTCCATAACCAGAGCTAAAAAATATTCTTATAATGTGGTCTGGTTGAACATGAGCACAAATGCCTCATCTATTCATCCAAAAAACCTAAAAAAAAAAAAACATTACTACTCATATGATACTAGGAAATTTGCAACTAAAACATTGCTTAAACACACCTTCGTCTTGCAAAAGTTTTCTACCATGCATTCAAAGAACCAAATTGCACATAGTTCATATGTTCCAAATCTATCAAAAGCCAAAAATACCCAAATAAACTTTTGTTACTTCTACTCTAGCAAGAATATCACGTATCAACTTCGTAAATCGTGGTGTTTGGGCCAGCTTGCACGCACCTCGACTAATTTTAGAAGATAATTGCCACCTCCCAACAGCAAAAGGAGGTAGCTAAGTCCACCAAGGCTAGACCATATGGGAAGAAATCACCTAGTGGTTCGCGTATGACGTATCATTCTCGCTAAAAGAATGATAAACTAAAACCATTAAGAAAATTTCTCAAAGCCACAAACTGATTTTTTTTTTTTCAGCTAAGATAAGTTGGGATCTTATTCAGATAAACAACTTATTCAATACAAAAGCAATGACAATAGTTTTCTACTATGCATTCATGAGATGCAAGATTGCAACAACAACATAATAGCCAGTATATTCCCACCCAATGGGGTCTGGGGAGGGTAAGTGTACGCAGTCCATACCAATACCTCAAATGCGAGATAGAGATGTTGTTTCCAATAGAACCCCGACTCAAAATAAAGCAATCTAAGATAAGGAATAGTAATAGAACAAGATACAATGGAAATTAACATATTCAATAATACCAAATGCAAGATACTCCAAGGACACATCAAACATACAACATCCTAACTCAGACTAACCTTCTACCCTAATTCACCTCCTCCACCAACTTCCAATCCAAGGTCATGTCCTCGGTAAGCTGAAAATGCTCCACGTCATGTCTAATCACGTTCCTCCAATATTTCTTTGGTTTACCTCTACCTTGCTTGAAACCATCCCTAGCCAACCTCTCACACCTCCGCACTGGGGCATCCGTACTCCTCCTCATCACATGACCGAACCATCTCAACCTTGCTTCCCTCATCTTGGCTTCTGATACGGAACAAACAAAGGAACACAAAATCACACCCCAAAACAGTCCACAAATCACAACAAATCGTGGACCAAATGGGGACCTCTCTCGGATTCACTATCTAGAACAAGAAAGAAGAGGATACAAGGTGTTAATACACCAAAACAGCCAGCCAACAACAAGTTTAGCAACACAAGATGAAGCTCCACAATATTACAATAGCAACAAGAACAAACGGGTTACATTAACAACACAAGAAGCCGAAACTAAAACAAGATACAAGATAGGTAGTTAGACAAGTGTTGATGTAGTCTTAACAACCCAAGAGCATATTCCACTCTTGGACCTTTAAAACTTCACACAACAAACACGTAACTTTTACAATTGACACAAGAGAGGCGTCCACCACCCAAGCACCAACGTATCAAGCAAAATGCAACACACAAGAGAATCCACCCTTATGTTATGCCCTAGTTTCAATTGGACTCTCTCTCATTCTAAGAGAAGTATTCTTCAATAATAATGATCAACTAAAGAAATAAACCCTACAATGTTCTATTTATACTACATTACAATAATAGACAAAATGACAAAAGGGCCCTTTAGTGACTAGTCTTCAAAAATACTCAAAAGTGTCATGCTCATGATCATACTTGTATCATCCTCTCCATCTTGAGAGGAATTTGCCCACAAATTCATAACCTCACCTCTTTTACAAAGGCACTTCACAATCTCCTTCACACGGCCACACATCTTCTACATCTTCTTCGTCTTGCATTTTAACCTCTTTTGGCTCTCCATCTTGAGGCTTGCCATCAACCTTAGCCGATTCACTACTTCTTCCCCAAGATATTACAATTTTTCCTCCCTTAGGATCACGTTCCTCCGGTTTGGGCACTCACTAGCCTTGTGCCCCCATCCTTGGCATTTGAAGCATTGAAATCCCTTGGGATTAGAAGTAGAATTCAATTTACCTTCATACCTTGGAGGGTGTTTTTGGACAACCTTGGTGGCCTCGGGTTGGGTAGCCATGAATGAGTTATCTTTGAGCTCCCTCTCAACCTGTAAAGCCGCATGGAAGATGCCATCTATGGTGTCGAATTTGTGAAGCGTCATGCGAGTGGAGATGTCCTTGTTTAACCCAACCTTGAAGCGCACAATGTCATGACTTACTTGCTCGCCTCGGTGGTCAAGTTTCAACATCAATTGTTGAAATTCATCGTAGTAAGCCATGACACTCTTGTTCCCTTGCCTCAGATTGTACAATTTAGCAAGGAGCTCATGCCTATAAGCGTCGAGCAAGTACCTTTGTCGCATAAGGTTCTTCAATCGAAACCAAGGAGAAGGTTGTCCCCCAATCATCTCATTCCCAAACCGTTTAACATACTCCCACCATGTATTAGCATACCCTTCGAAGTGAGCTATAGCATAACAACTTTTTTTTTCTTCGGTGTGAGATCATTAAGTTGGAAGATCTTGTCACAAGATGACTCCCATGCAAGGTAGGCTTCGGGATCACTCTCACCTTTGAAAACGGGAAGGCTCACTTTGATAGAATTGAGACCTACATCTTGGTTTGGGTGGCCATCTCTCACCTCTCGGCCTAACTCCCCATGTCTACGCCTCATTCTTTCTTCCCTCAAGTAAACATCATCATACGGCCCATAACCATCATGTTGTCCTCTTAACATGGATGGGTCTATTTGGGTTAAGTGGAGCTTGTAGTGGCGGGATTGGATTTGGAAAGTGAGGTCTTTGGTCAAGTGGAGTTTGGATGGGAGGGTTCAGGTTTGGTGATGGTATTTGGGTTCCAAGCCCTTCTTGTTAGACTTGGTGGAGTGGAGGATGGCTTGGTCTATCTTGTTCTCGGCTTTGGGAGTAAAGATTGGTTTGATTTATGGCAATTGGTGTATATTGCATTTGGTGCAAGGTCTCGAGAGTATAAGTTGGGGAAATGTTTTAAGGGGTAGAAGGTCGACTCCTTTGACTTTCCACACGTTCTAATCTCCCACTCATTGATGCCACATCCATATCTAATTTCTCAAGACCCACATTCAACCTAGCCACATCTCGGGACGTAGTTTCAAGGCGAGCCAAAATGAGATTGATGGCATTACTATCCATTGTATGAGCATTTGAAGCCTCGGGTTCCATTGTGGTGGTATCAAAAATAACCCTTCAAGTTACGGTCCAATCAAGATACCAAATTAGTCCGCAACGTCACACAACAATACAATGCAAAACCTACAACACAAAACACATGTTATTGCAATACAACCTCCCACAATGAGATCCCACCTTCAAGTTTCTTCAAACTCAAGCTCAACATTGGTGGATGGCTCAAATAACCTCCAATTTAGCTCAAATTCGAATCTTATACTCCTATAGTGTTAGAGAACACAAATCTAACACTAAAAACACAAGAAAAACGCAAAATCAAAAACTCAAAATTTGACCTAGGATCAAAAACGGATTTAGGGGGGATTTTCGATTTTGACACTTCTTTTTTTGTTGGAATTTTCAATTTCTCTACTCTAATAGTGTTAGGGAACAAGATCTAACACTAGAAACACACAAAAATCAAGTTTTTTGAAAGACCCAAAAAACATGAACAGTAACTTTTTTTTTTCAAGATAACAATCCCAAGATTGATTTTGTTGGAACAAAATCAAACCTTGCTTTGATACCAAATGATACGGAACAAACAAGAGAACACGAAATCACACCCCAAAATAGTCCACAAATCACAACAAATTGTGGACCAAATGGGGACCTCTCTCGGATTCACTATCTAGAACAAGAAAGAAGAGGATACAAGGTGTTAATACACCAAAACAGCCAGCCAACAACAAGTTTAGCAACACAAGATGAAGCTCCACAATATTACAATAGCAACAAGAATAAACGGGTTACATTAATAACACAAGAAGCCGAAACTAAAACAATATACAAGATAGGTAGTTAGACAAGTGTTGATATAGTCTTAACAACCCAAGAGCATATTCCACTCTTGGACCTTTAAAACTTCACACAACAAACACGTAACTCTTACAATTGACACAAGAGAGGCGTCCACCACCCAAGCACCAATGTATCAAGCAAAATGCAACACACAAAAGAATCCACCCTTATGTTATGCCCTAGTTTCAATTGGACTCTCTCTCACTCTAAGAGAAGTATTCTTCAATAATAATGATCAACTAAAGAAATAAACCCTACAATGTTCTATTTATACTACATTACAATAATAGACAAACTGACAAAAGGACCCTTTAGTGACTAGTCTTAAAAAATACTCAAAAGTGTCATGATCATGATCATACTTGTATCAGCTTCCACCGAAGCCACTCCCATCTTATCTCCAATAACCTCATTGCATACATTTCAATAATCAACACCTATCAAAAACAACATATTCAGTGTAGTGTAACCCCATAAAGTGGGGCCGGGGTCTGGGATAAAGTGTACGTAGACCTTACCCTACCTTAGAGGTTGTTTCCGATAGACCCTCGGCTTAAGGAAAAATAGTCCAAAGCAATCCCAAAAAGGAGTAACGAAAGTACAAGAAACAACATATAATAACAAAAACAATTGACAGTAACAAAACTATACAATAATTGTGCTACAAGAAACAACACGTAGTATATTATGATCTTTAGCGAAGGATTGAGTCACAGGACGATGAACAAAAAAGTCTGAATCAATTGATTTCAATTTTCCCTTGCCTTTGTTTGTATTCCTAGGTCGACCTATTTGTAGATAAATTCAGCTCGTTAAAGGGAGGTTGAAACCTTAGAGTTCACTATAAAAGAGAACTCTGATCTCTTCAGCTCGTTAAAGGGAGACTGAAACCTTAGAGTTCAATGGAAGAGAGAACCCCAACATTTGTTTTTGACTGAAACTATTCATACGTATTATTCCTCATATCTCCCTTTAAATAAGAGTCTTATTACATCAATAGAAAACCTAATCCTTATGAAACTAGGAAACATAAAACCCTATTCTAGAATAATAAATAAAGCTACTTAAATATAAATACACAATAAATAAAACTACTTAAAATATAAATATATAATAACCATATTTCATGCATCCACAACATGAATCCCCTCACGTTGAAAGAGCTTGTCCTCAAGCTCGAATTTCAATGCAGTCATTTAGAACTTCTAGAATAGTGTCAACTGAATCATCCAATTCCAACCATAAAAGTTGTTTGAACTGGTGAGTTGCTGAATATAGTTCGGCACAATTATAGCATAAAAACTTAGCTTTTCTCTCTACCATTTCTGCATGAGTTAATCGCTTGACAAAAGGGATTTGATTGCTGGTTTGGGTATTAGTCGAGTTAAATGAGCCGACTAAACTAGTACCAGATTTTGTCGAGTTTGTTGTGCTGCCCAGATATGTCCGAGACTACTATCATGTCCCTTCGCTAAAATTACTTACTTTCTATTGTTGGTGTTATTGTTCTAAAGCCCTAGATACACTCATGGTCGCTGATAAGTCAGGTTGTTTGAGCAACTGCACATCTAGTCTATTGAATCATCCAACCACGCCATAAATATACCCACGTGCACGTGTTCTGGAATAAGCTCATTAGCCTTAGACAACTCTTGAAACGGATAATGCCAAATTTCAACTGAACTTGTTTGCCAAAAAAGCTAATTAGCCCACTGGGTTGCTACTTTCAGGAGGTCCAAATCATTGGAAACAATGTTTCTGAAATTTTTTCCAACTCATTGGGCCGTTTGCTCGTTTTAGTTGATAGCACCATAATTGTGCTTCTCCCAACATGGGAAACCTGGCCACTCCAACCTTTTTCGCTTCCATTGTATGTTGATTTTCAAAAAAGTTCGCAACGATGTGCCCAAATTGATGGATCGTCGGTGTCGTCATGAGTAGGAAAATCCATCTTCACATACCTTGGTACTGTCGAATATGAATTACCTCTTGTTGGATGAATCTGGTCGGCTAGTTGAATAGGCAGTGTAGCAGCAAGAGTTGTTGATTTGCCAGTTGTCAGGGCACTACTCGACTCAGTTCCCTGCGCTGCTGATTTTGGGAGCCAATTCCATGCCAAAAAGTTATTCTAGGATGACTTGGACAATTTTTTCACCTGACGCATTGTTCCATCGCTGCAAGTTTAGAATCCATTAGGGTTTCTATAGTTGCACGTTCTTCTTGAAATCTGGAATTAATCTCATTGTCCATTGTGTTAGGCTCTGATACCAAATTGTTATGATCTTTAGCGAAGGATCGAGTCACGGGACAATGAACAAAAAGTCTGAATCAATTGATTTCGACTTTTCCTTGACTTTGTTGAATTCCTAGATCGACCTATTTTGTAGATATATTCAGCTCGTTAAAGGAAGTCTGAAACCTTAGAGTTCAATGGAAGAGAGAACTCCGATCTCTTCAACTCGTTAAGGGGAGACTGAAACCTTAGAGAGTTCAATGAAAGAGAGAACTCTAACCTCTTGTTTTTGATGAAAACTATCCATACGTATTATTCCTCATATCTCCCTTTAAATATGAGTCTTATTACATCAATAGAAAGTGTAATCCTCATGAAACTAGGAAGCATAAAACCATATTCTAGAATAATCAATCGAAAGCCTAATCCTTATGAAACTAGGAAACATAAAACCCTATTCTAGAACAATAAATAAAGCAACTGAAATATAAATACATAATAAATAAAACTACTTAAAATATAAATAAATAATAACAGTATCACACACATCCACAACATAATGTCAGAAGCCAACATTATCAGAAGCCACAAATACACAAATCAACTTCACTTACTTCTTTCCTACAAAGAGTATCATAAAAGAGTGACAAACTAAAACCATTCGGAGAAATCCTAAAAATAATATACTGCTTATTAAAAACAAAGAGAAAAGCTAAAACTTTCAGCAAAGATAAGCCGGGATCTTGATACGAATAAACAACATACTCATAACATAAGCAATGACAAAAGATTGCATACATTTCAATAACCAACATCTATTAAAAACCAAAAAAAAAAAAAAAACAAATCTACTTCAATTACTCCTGTTCTACAAACAGTATCACCAGAACTTCTTGTTTCCGATGGCAAATCTATCAGATTCTTAACAAGTAATATGCCAAGCTCTTTAAACTTTAAAGAGTGACAAACTAGAACCATTAAGAGAAATGCTAAAAACAACATCCTGCTTATTAAAAACAAACAAAAAAGCTAAAACTTTCAACGAAGATAAGTCGGGATGTTGATATGAAAAAGGGCAGCCCGGTGCACTAAAGTTACCGCTATGCGCGGTGTCTGGGGAAGGGCCCCACCACAAAGGTGTATCATACGCAGTCTTACCTTGCATTCTGCCAGAGGATGTTTCCAAGGCTTGAACCCGTGACCTCCGGATCACATGGCAGCAACTTTACTAGTTACTCCAAGGCTTGAACCCGTGACCTCCTGGTCACATGGCAGCCTTACCTTGCATTCTGCCAGAGGCTGTTTCCAAGGCTTAACTTTGTTGATATGAATAAACAAAATACTCATAACATAAGCAACGACAATAGTTTTCTAGCATTCATCAAGATTGCATACATTTCAACAACCAACATCTATTAAAAGCCAAAAAAACCCAAGTCAACTTCACTTACACCACCAAAATTTCTTGTTTCCGATGGCAAATATACCAAATTTGATCAAACAACGAGGAGTAATAATTAAGGTAAATCCTAAAAATAACATACTGCTCAAGTGCTAATCTCTCAACGAAGATAAGCCGGAATCTTGATACGAATAAACAACATACTCATAACATACGCAATGACAACAAACACAATCCCAGCTGATGCAAATGAAATCTTTACACTCTTCTCCCGATTCTTATCAAGTGCCAAATCCAAAAGCACAATCCCAATACCACCAAGTACAAACATGAACCCGGACGATAATCCTTCAATAATATACTGACCATTAACCCGACCCGGCATAAAAACCACCGGTTTAACAGCACCAGTGAACCGGTCTTGCGTTGATCCAATGCCTGGCAGTTCAACAATGTAGCGTAAGAGACATGAAATACGAAAATACAACAACAACATAGCCAGTATATTCCCACAAATTGGGGTCTGGGGAGGGTAGGTGTATGCAGTCCATACCACTGCCTCAGAGGTGAGATAGAGAGATCGTTTCCGATAGTCCCCCTTTAGCCGTTCAAGAGAAAAAAAAATATTCTCCCTTTTCTAAATTAAATTTTAATCTAAAAAAAACTAAGTTAATCTAATCTAATTTAGATTTGAAACACAGTCAAATTGACTCACGGAAAATGAAGGGAGCACAATGAAACTATGTTACTCAGACTCTTCAAAAATGTCTAACAGGTGCATGTGGGATCCTTAAAATTAGTGCATTTTTGAAGGATCCAACATGGGTGCGGCATCATTTTTTTGGAGAGTCCAAGCAACATAGGTACTATATTAACAGAGGAATACCTGGCGGTTCAACAATGACGTCGTAGACGATTCCCGAGACGACCATGAAGTAAGTGAGAAGGATGAATGTGAAAACTGTCATGGCGGAGGGGAGAGTGATTGTGGGGATTTTGAGACGGAGCTTTGGTGGGCGGAGGAAGGAGAAAGGGAGAATACGGAGGATGTGGAAAATTGGGTCGATGGAGTAGTCATCTGATGGATCGGAATATTGGGTTTTGGTGGTGGTGGGTTCGGATTTCGGTGGCATTCTTGATTTTCCGGCGGGGGTTTGCGGTGGGGTAGATTTGCTGAAGTGTGATATACGTACGCAATTTATGGTGGATTTGCAATTAGTAAGACTATTTGTTCGTAGATTTGCACAGTGCGAGTGTAATTTGGGGGAAAATGCCCAAATAGCAACTTACATGTAAGGGGTTGTTTGGTACATCCGAATGGATAAATAATGATATGAGATTATTTTACACTTCTTCCATTTCTTTTTATTTGGTACATTTCGATTGGGCACACTCTTTAACATATCGCTTACTCTTATAAAATTAAAAGTAATTTTATCAATATTTCTCCAATTTAATTTTATACATTTTTCCAAATTAGTAAGAAGGAAAAATTACATATATACACAAGATAACTATTACTTGTTTGTTATGAAATATAAAATAAAGAACAAGAAGAATGGAGAGAGAAAAGACTTCTTATTGCTAATGAGGAATTCTCGAGGGGATGAATTACAATAAAGGAAATTCCTTTATTTTTAGGGGAAAACTAACCTTTGGATTTCTACAGCAACAACAAACCCAGTATATTCCCACCAAGTGGGGTCTGGGGAGGGTAGAGTGTACGCAGTACATACCGCTACCTCCAGAGAAATAGAGAGGTTGTTTCTGATAGACCTTCGGCTCAAGATAAAGAAAAGTAGGCCAAAGCGTAATTAAATAAGAAGCAAGATGGATGGCATAACATAACAAGGAATAAGACACATAAAAATAGAAGTCAGAGCAATAAGAAATAAAATAAATAAGCGCAATAGGAGAAAGAGACCCACGCCCGCCTGACCGGGTTCCTATTTTTGGACCCAATCCTAGGTTTACCAGCCCGACTCAACCTGAGCTCTTCTAACTACTTACTAAAACCACGCACACAACCTAGCCTTCTACCCTTATCCGCGACCTCTACACCTTCCTATCTAGGGTCATGTCCTCAGTAAGCAGAATCTGCTCCATATCATGTCTAATCACTTTCCTCCAGTACTTCTTCGGCCTACCTCTCCTTCTTCTAAGCCATCTAACGCTAACCTCTCCCACCTATGAACTGGGGCATTCGTGCCCCTCCTCATCACATGCCCAAACCAT
Source organism: Capsicum annuum (assembly GCF_002878395.1). NCBI lineage: Eukaryota > Viridiplantae > Streptophyta > Magnoliopsida > Solanales > Solanaceae > Capsicum > Capsicum annuum. Next base: position 46,799,878 of record NC_061121.1, read on the forward strand.
CTCAACCTTCCTTCGCGTATTTTATCCTCCAACAAAGCCACTCCGACCTCCCGAACGGTCACATTTCTGACTCTATCCCCTCTGGTAAGTCCACACATCCAACGCAATATTCTCATTTCCGCTACCTTCATTTTTTGAATATGGGAGTTCTTGACTGGCCAACACTCTACTCCATATAGCATAGCAGGATGGATTGCCGCTCTGTCGAATTTACCTTTAAGCTTTAGTGGCACCTTCTTGTCACACAACACTCCCGAGGCGAGCCTCCATTTCATCCAACCAGATCCAATACGGTTAGAGACATCCTCATCAATCTCGCCATTCCCCTGAATCATAGACCCAAGATACCTAAAACTATCCCTCTTTTGGACCTCCTGGGAATCCAACCTTACCACGACATCATCGTCTTGCCTCACCCCACTAAACTTATATTCCATATATTTCGTCTTGGACCTACTCAACCTGAACCCCTTAGATTCAAGGGTTTGCCTCCAAACCTCTAACTTTTCATTCACATCCGCCCGCGTCTCATCAATCAGTACTACATCGGCAGCGAACAACATACACCACGGCACCTCTCCTTGAATACTCTGTGTCAACACGTCTATCACCAACGCAAACAGGAACGGGCTAAGAGTCGAGCCCTGGTGCAACCCTGCCTCGACCGAAAAATGCTCTGAGTCTCCTCCCGCCGTTCTCACCCGAGTCTTCCCTCTATCATACATGTCCTTAATAGCTCTAATATACGCCACCGGGATCCTTTTGGCCTCTAAACATCTCCACAGAACCTCCCTCAGAACTTTCTCATAAGCCTTCTCCAAGTCGATGAACACCATATGCAAATCCTTCTTCCTTTCCCTATACTGCTCCACCAATTTCCTCACCAGGTGGATTGCCTCTGTCGTCGAGCGACCGGGCATAAAACCAATTTGATTCTCCGAAATGGGCACGATCCTCCTCAATCTCAACTCAACTAACCTCTCCCAAATCTTCATAGTATGACTCAACAGCTTGATATCTCTATAGTTAGTGCAACTCTAGATGTCTCCCTTATTTTTATATAACGGAATCATCGTACTCCACCTCCAAGCCTTCGGCATCCTTGCCGTTTAACTTTTTCATAAATAGACATTCACTATATATGGTAAAGTAAACATTCACTGTATATGGTAACTAGACATTCACTATATATGGTAATATATATATATATATATATATAACACCCCCCCCACCCCTGAATGTTTAATTGATAGATAATGTGCCTCATTAAAACTTTACTAGAAAAAACCCAGTGGAAAAAAAATCTAGTGAAGAAAAAAGAGTACACATCTCTAACAATACGCATATAGGCTGCCTCATTAAAAACCTTACAGGGAAAACCCAGTGGGACAAAACCTCGTAAGGAAAAAAGAGTACAACGCGTATTAACTTCTCCTAATGAGAACATCCTTGAGCCTTTGCATCTCGATCTTGTGCACTAGCTTCTTGAAAGTTGCAATTGAAGGAGACTTGGTGAATAAATCAGTCGCATTGTCGCTTGAACGAATCTGTTGCACGTTAATATCACCATTCTTTTGGAGCTCATGTATGTAGAAAAGCTTTGATGAAGTGTGATTCGTTCTATCTCCTTTTATGAATCCTCCCTTAAGTTATGCTATGCATGCTACTTTATCTCCGTATAAAATTATGGTACATTTTCACATTTCACACCACATTTTTCTCAAATGAGATATATCCATACTCATTCTCAATTTGCTTCATGAATAGCTATTATCTCAGCATGGTTCGATGAAGTGTCTAGATAGACTGCTTTGTATATCTCTAAGATATGACAGTATCCCCACATATGAAAATATAGCTTATTTGAGATCGGGCTTTATACGGGTCAGATAAACACCCAACTTCAGCATAACTAACAAGATTGGGACTATAATCTTTAGAATAAAATAAGCTCATATGTTTGATCACATTCCGATATCTCCTAGTAGGAGCAGAACTATATATATCTTGCTAATAAATTGATCGAAAAAGGCTTGGCATGCCTTGTAGTATTTGCAACATACATTAGTGCACCAATTGCACTAAGATATGGTACTTCATAATCAAGGAGTTCCTCATTCTTTACTTAAGGTCGGAATGAATCTTTATTCAATTATGCATTTTTCTCATTGAAGCAAATATTCTATTGCTTTTGAAAACTCTCCAAAGGTTTCAATAATTTTCAAGCTATAAGCTTATAAAATATAAAGATTATAAATAAGTATTCCAGTAACTTTTATATGCTTCAAACATTTTGAATCCTTAAAAAGTTTTCATATAAATTTTGTCAAGTAACAATATTCAGCATTTCATGCTTGACATCTTCAAGTGTCTGGACTGCAAATCAAATAAGTTTTATGCTTACCAAGATGCATCCTTTCACGTCACTTGACAAATATTTCCAATTCAATATGCTTAATAAACATAAAATTCATATCCTCGTAATCTCTTACAATATTGCGTCAATATTGTATCAAAGATATTGATGATATAACATTTCGTATCGATTCACAGTGTGACATAACATTTTGAGATCTCATCACTTTATTGTTTCCAGGTACTTGAACCTCTCATAATATTTCATGAAGTGTTATGTCATAGGCTCTTCAAAATCACATTACTTTCTTATTATGATTATTTGCTCCTTATCCTTTTTAAGAATTATTTCATTTGGAATCGATTAGTCTACCATGTTTTATGTATGCATAGACTTTATCCTTTAGAGACATAAAATAAGAGCACTTGTGGCTTAAATATGAGATACTTTCGGTATTTGACTTGAATTATCTTTTGAATAAGGATCGGATGATAATTCCTAACATATTTCATAGCTGCTTATAATCTCCTCCTTATGTTAGAAAAACTAACATGCATCCTCCATTTTCTTTAAGGAATCCATCTTTGTACATTATGGTATATTCATTAATCATATAACGCACATCAAAACTATTAAATGGACAACATGTGATTTCTGACTGAAAACCAACATTGAGAGGGAACTAATCATAATTTATTGGTTTGATGCATACAAGTACTTTTGTATATAATATTTCAAACCAACACATAAAGTTTTTGTTCTCATTAACAATGGTTCAACTATTTATCGAAGACATTCTATGCCAAATCAACATTATCAAGATGACTTGTCTTGATTACACAATCTGAAAATTATGCTCTTATCTCAATTTCACTGAGCAAGTAGCTTTATCAGCTTTATGAATGTCAAACTGCAGATTGACAATAAATGTACATGCGATCATCTTATTGATGCATCTTTTCAACATATCGGTGAACGAACCCATATTCACCTTTTATAATTTTTAAATTTTAAGGGATCCAATCCCAACATTAGTTGGTCCAACCAATTTATCATGAGAACAAGCAACATTAAAAGTAATGAAGAATTTTCTAATTCTCCAATATATGCTAAAGACTCAGTATGCACATCTTTGAGATGTCGCAATCGTTCATATCAATTTATGAACTTTTATTCTAGCAAACTCCGAGTTTACCATGACATGTACCTTTTACTTTAGTAAATTTCAGATTTACTATTACATGAATAAATTTCAGATTTACTACTTTAGAAGTAGATTTCAAGTAACTCTTCTCAGTTATTCAGCCTCTTTTGGAGGTGAATCGCGATACCATCACAATCAAGTGCACGTTTGCATTAATAAGCGTCTCATTCCCCAGGAATGAAATATAATTGTGCCTTAAGCCTATCAAATTATGATACCTTATAGCCTCTTTTAAGATATTGCTAATTCAGGAGCAAATCGAGGCATACATATGGTTGTAGAAAAATTTTCTCTAACATATCTTATAATCATGATAAGCGTGTAAAAATATTATCACTTTTGATAATTATTATCATATTGTCCCTCCACGCTTATATCCACGCATTCAATTACTTTTCTTCTTTCAGACATATTATGCACTGCTACCACATTCCCCTTCAAGAATAGAGCAAGTTGTCAACTTTCAGATTCATCATCTATTGCTACCATATTCATTTCATGGAATAGAGCATATTAATGAGATATGTTTCATGACTTTTCACCAAACACCAATTATTTTGCCTTAACCATCATTATATCATCAATATAGTGTATTGAGATTCAAACTCAATATCTTATCCATATAAAAAAGTGTCTTAGGTTATAATTTGATGGAACTTGAACCCAACATCTTATCGTATGGTGCATTGGAACTTTTAACCCAATGTCTTACCCTTTTAATGAGATGAGATTTAAATTCATCATTGTCACGCCTCAAATCCTATTGGGGCGGACTGGCACCCATAACCGAGGAGGTCTGGGAGAACCATCTCATAACCTTATACTTCCCATGCATACCTCTATGACAACCTAAAATTCGGACAACATCATGTCGCATATAAATGGGAATAATCACCTGTATAAGCTCGAGCACACATATATATGTATATACAATACTTGGCCGTTGGAGCCATCACGTCTATTAACAAAATACCACCTTGACTGTACATTAGGTCTACAAAGCCTCTAGATAATACACAGAGTTTAACTAAGGTCGGGACACACCCCGCCATATAACTAACTTCTATACAATACCAAAAGTGACTGGATATGACACGGAAAGCCCCGAAGTAAACTGGAGCTCACCAAAAGCAGCTAGATATCCTGGCTCCTACTTGTGCGGTGTATGAGCTGAGGTACCTGTGCCTGCAGCATGAAATGCAGGTCCCTCGTGGGGGACGTCAGTACAAAATATGTACTGAGTATGTAAAGCTGTAGATAATCACATATGATATAGGAGCTCAATTGAAATAAAAAACAAGTGAATAAATCGTAATAAGAGTGGACCACACTTACTAGAACTTGTGACAACCTGTACATTGTATTTATTTAATCACTTTACCTTCGTTCTTATCATCTTTGTAATCATTACTGTACTGTACTGTGACCATTAGGCTGCCTCCAGTACATATCAACTGGGATCGACCCATGCTAGGCTTATGCCCCTGGGATACCACCCATAAACACATAACTAGGGATCGACCCATGATAGGCTTATGCCCCTGGGATACCACCCGATAAGATAGAACTTCCATCACTTAGTTCAATTAATCTTTGAGATTGTTATTTCGGTCGCCACCACATTTTTTATACTTTGAAACAATGATACATCAATAAGAGACATATAAATAGACCATCAATGCAATAACAATGAAGTAAAAACTCATTGGCACATCAATAAAGTGTTTTGGAGTCATCAATGCCATAACAATGAAGTAGGAACTTATTGGTATATCAATGAAATGTTTTGGAGTCATTAATAGCACATGGATTTTGTTTGAGTAACCGGATACCTTCTGACATTCATTAGTGCAATAAACATGTAAGATTTGGAAAACAAGTAAGTATTGGAATGTCTTGACATCTTGTAGGGTGTAAATAAGTTCATTGGTAACGTAGGACATCATACAAAACCATTATGGATCACATGTTACTGAATAACTTTGGAAACTTTCTTAATAGAACAATTGTTCATTTTCATGCCAAAGATATGGTATGGAGTATGCTTTACATACCTGACTGTCAACCTTCAATACTAGTCCCAAATGGACTTCTCGTCTTTTCGGATTACTTATCTACAATGAACATATATAGCAATCTAGTATTAGCGATCAAACGTCACAATTCAATTATTTGAATTCACCAAACTAGTGGTTAAGTAGTAAGCCTTAATTACACCATAAAGGGTGTCACTTTAACCCTCTTATACTCCAATTACATTCACATACCATGCATATTCATATAACATCCTCCAATATCAAGTTTAGATTCATTTATCCTTCCAACAAATCCATTAAACCAAATTGAGCCATAGAGATAAATAATCATCAATTCAATAGTATATCACCATATCCACCTTCCATAACTCAATTACCATATCCACCTTCCACAATTCAATACAACCAAACCATGCAAAATAGTCCATAACCCTATTTTCATCACCTTTCAATAACAACCAATACATATAATCCTCTATCACACATATACATATGGAAGAGAACAAAGGCAAACAATATTCATACCTTAGAATTCACCTCTTGATTATGCAATCCTGTTTGCACAAATAATAGGTGTCGTTCGAAGCTCTCGAGATGACAAACGCAGTTATCGGATTACTTTGGAATTTCTACGGTTGAATCAAAAGTAATTTCAAGGTCAAATTTGGCTAGGGTTTGTTCTTTCTCAATGATTGATGATGAAAATGAGTTTTTGAACTCATATACATGTATATATACACATATTCTCGTCCATAATATCATAGGGAATGACCAAAATGCCTTTAAAATTTAAAGAATGTCAAATCTGTCCTTTGGTGGACTGTTTTGATAAGCTAAAGTAGATCGACCATAACTCTTTTCTCTAATATCGGATTTGGGTGAAATTGGTATCGTTGGAAATATAATTCAAAGGGCTTTCATTTTATATAAAGTAGGCCACCCAATTCGTCCTGTACAAGGAGTTATGATCGTTTGAAGTTGACCCTAAAAATCTGTTTTGAGAGGCTGAAGTAAAACGAGTATAACTCATTACTCAGACGTTGGATTTGGATGAAACCAATTGCATTGGAAAGAAGACTCAAATATATTTCTTTTCATAGGTCGCAGCTCTCCTAGTTCATTATATTAAGGGAGTTATGATCATTCAAAGTTGACCCAAAAAAATGGCTGGCCTCAGTAGTTTGTGTGCAGGAAATTTTCCTGCACATTTACTATTCCCAATATCCCGGCCACTGTTTTATAGTTTCGAACGTGCTCGATTATATCCGAAACCTATCCGTTTTTGGAAATCTTTATATCGTTGGAAAGCTTATTCAATAACCTTCGTATGGAACCATCGACGGGCAAATTCCGGTATAAATAAAATAAAATAAAATAAATTCCATATAAATAAGACCAATACACGTACTTGAATACACCAATATATGTACTTGAATACAGGGTGTTACAATCATCATATCTTTTAACAATATTGTTCTTCATGAACAAATTAAATGCATAAGTGGTTCCAATTTTTTCTCAAATCCAACAATAATTATATCATTAGTAGCAAAAGACAAATAACATAAGAAATTACTGACCTTAAAATTACCTTTAGATTTATAATCTCACCTTGTTTGACAGAGTCTCATACTGATAATGTATTATGAAATATAAAACAAAGAATAAGAATAATGGAGAGAGAAGAAACTTCTTTATTTCTCATAAGGAATTCTTGAGAGGTTGAATTACAATGAAGGAAACCCTTTTATTTCTAGGGGAAACTTACCTTTGGATTTCTAACTTTTCCATAAATAGACATTCACTATATATGGTAAAGTAAACATTCACTATATATGGTAAGTAGACATTCACTATATATGGTACGTAGACATTCATTATATATGGTAATATATTTATGACATTATTACATAAAATTTGTTATTTGAAAAGTAATTATAAAAATCTCATATTAATTACATAGAATCCCTTTCTTTTAGACTTTCTTTCTCTCTTCTGACTCATATATCCTAAAACATCTTATTTTAGCTCCATTATTGCACTCTTTATTTTACGCCTAATTTCAAGCTACGTGATTTAGGGGGTTTCAAATTTGTTCAAATGAGGTCTATTATTTCAAATTATTATGAAAATAATTTATTTCATAATAAATTTTCATATAATCAAATAATGCATTTTATTTTAAGTCATTCAAATTTGTTCTATATTATAGAAGAGGGATCCATTATTTCTTCTATACCTTCATTTGACCTATAATATGCATTACAAATTATTATGGAAATAAAATCAGATTCAATTATTTCTACAATCAACGAATTGAAAGTTGATTTGAACTATAATATCCAAATTATTTCTCCTTTTTGGTTGCATGTATGATTTTATCAAATTATCTGATTTTGCAGTGTCATACATAGAAAGTAAAGTATAATAAAATACACTTGTATCATACATAGAAAATAAAGTATAATACATTCTCATACATATAACGCATGATGTTGTTGGAGTGTAAATCATACATATAACACTGACATCATACGTAGAAAGTAAAGTAATACATTCTCATACATATAATGTGAAATGTTTTTACTTAAATATAAATCATTCATAGAAAGTAAAGTATAGTACATTCACATACCTATAGAACATATTGTTGTTGGAGTGTAAATCATACATATAATACTGGCATCATACATAGAAAAAAATATGTAATACATTCTCATACCTGTAAATTTCATAAACAATGTCAAAATATCATTCAAACTGGGTAATGTATTATAATTTCTCATATAATATTGTACAAGTTTTTACCAAAAAACAAATACACTAAGAGGGGGCGGAGGCGCCGTTGGCTGTTTGTAATGGCACCAGTGGTGGCGATAGTGGGAGAGGAACAAAAAATGACGTCGATCTTGGCGGCTCGTCGTCCTTGCGTGTTCACCAGCATGAGGAAGAGTGGAGCGGTGAAGGCACTGTTGACTATTCGTGATGGCATCAGTGGTGGAGACAGTGGGAGAGGAACGAGAAATGACGTCGATCTTGGCGGCTGATCACCCTTGAGTGTTCACCGGCGTGAGAAAGAGGAGTAGAGCGGTGAACGACGGTGACAGTCGTAAACCAGCGGCGTCATCGTTGATTTTTTTAGGGAGATAAGAGAGATATTTTAGGATATTTTTTTATTCGAATTACAGTTACTATTTTTAAGAATCCACGAAAGCAGAACATTAATTACTATCATTATTAAGGTAAGAGAATAATTGGATCTGATTTTATTTTCATAATTTAAGGAGAAACAGTTTCCTCATACATTGGAGTTATGTATGAGTTACATTGACATGTATATGTATTTTCTCAAATCTGGGAGAGAGAAAGTCAATCCAAGATCAAATGTAATTAGTTTCATTTATGATGGGATTTATGTTGTTTTTATATTTATCGATCAAAGATATAACAAGAAATTTTTATTCAAACTATTCTTAAAAGATTTAACGAAGTAAGTATTTAGGAATATAAGCACAACCCAAATAAAGCACTTAAAAGGGAATGAATAGAGTACTATCCTCTACATGGTATAATAATCTAATCATTTTAGTATAGATAGTTGGATTAAAATGTCCACAACTAGTTAATACCTCATACCAAACATGGGATGAAATTGATACAATTCAAAATGCCTCTGGACCTTTAGATGGGATGATAATGAAATTAGAGGTGCTTGACGACCCTTTATTGCTATCAAAAGGGTGACATGAGTTGGTGCTTACATCTAAGAAGAATCAAGCGACCTTGGAGAGGTCAAAAATAGGCAAAAAAGAGCTTGGAGAAGCATTGGGGGCACCTGCGAAATCACCTACATCTGTATGTGGATGAGATGCGATAGCAAATGACTTTCCAAAGGCTCCTGTATTTCCACATGCATAGGCATGTGACTATTCTTCGTGGGCATGTGCTCAATTTACTGAAATGGGTCACTTTTGGGCCCATGGTTATAACAATTAGCTCTTGACAATAAATAGTATTTAGACTGATTTTGATGCTTATGAACAATTATACTTTTGTGAGTGTGAGTGAGTTTGGATTAGCTTACGTTGAAACTTCGTTTGGAAACGTTGGTTACTTGAGATTTCAATTCCCTTGTGTTCTACGTAAGATTTAAGTGCTTTGTAGGATATTTGAATTGAGGACTTAGGGTTTAATATACCCTTTATTTGCTTTTTTAATTCCTTCTTTGTTTTTATTTATTTGTTTGTCCTATCAATCTTTTATCTTTGATTTTTCGTTATCGTAGTTTGTTCTTATTTTTGTAGTTTTACTCTTATCATTTGGTATCAAAATAAGGCTTAGATTCTTTCTTACGATTCGAGTCTTAGAATTGTTACCTTGAAAAAAAAGAGTCACAAACTTTTTAATCAAAACCCCAAAAATATTTTTATGTTCTTAAGTCATTTTTGTTGTTTCCACTAGATTTGTTCCATGTAGTGTTATCTAGGTTAGATCTTGACCTATTGGTGCGTTTGGAAGAGATTTGAAGAAGTTCTCAATTGTTGAACTTGAACTTGAAAAAAAGGATAAGTGGGGCTTTAGATCGTGTTGATTTGGTGTGGATTTGAGTGTTAAAATTAGTGGACAAGTGTTTCTCGTGTTGAAGGGCCCAGATTTGAAAATTTTTGGGGTCAAAATGAATTAGTTGAAAATTTGGTGTTCTTCATTTTCTTGAAGAAATTCATATCTTTAAGAGGAAGATTCATTAAAAAGGTGTTGTTTGATCCAAGAAAAGAAAGAAAAAGAAAAGAAAATTTGTAAGTACAAAGGAATATTCAAGAAAAGGGAATATTCTTAAAAAATGAGTACAAAAGGGCCTACAAAAAGACAAAATTTGAAGGTACAAGTTGAGCTGGACAGAAGCGCCTACGCTAGCGTCTGCCCACGCAGGTCAGCCACTTGAGGTTGTAGGTCACCAATGCAGGTGACTCCAGGTTCACTAGAAAGTGACCTGCAAAGGCCACATGCGAGGGCAGATGCCACATGCAGCCGCGCCTCACCCAAGAGCACCCCAATCACTCCGAAATTGATTTTCCCTCAGATTCCAACATCCTAATTTATTTTCTTGATTCTTAATCTCTTTTTTTTTATTCTTAAACACTAATTAACAACTAGTAATTGATCTACTTAGTTGATTAATTAGTCTTAGAGTCCATTTTCTTTCTACGCTCGTTTCTTTTGTGCTTTGCTTTTTTGTTTCGTTGTTGTTTATTGTTTCAAGTAAGTTATTTTGTTTGAGTCATCTTTTCATCTTCAAACAAAAATCTATCCTGACCATGAGCCATAATTGACACCATGTCTTCCATCAGAGTACAAACAATCTATTCAACGTTAGTGACACTTATTGAGAGGAAGGCAAAGATGTGTGTTCCGAGGGATTGTAAGGTGAACTTCTTAATGATAACTTGTTTGTTGTTTTTGTTTAGTGTTTCTCTTGATAGGTACTACGTCGCCGGGAGACGACACTCAAATTTCTTTGGGAGAGATAAACATGGAAGCCTTAATGACGGACATCTTGAGTGTGAAACAAGATTGCAATGAGATTCAACAAGTGTCGGGATTGAATGATAGGTTGGTTAACATGAAAGATTGTCTGAACTCCACCCAATCCACTCCTCAAAACTATCATGCCTCCTCTAATGGGCATGCTCAAAACACCTCTATTACTATATCTCCAAAAACCCTCTACCAAATATACTTTCCTCAACTGCAAACCCATGAACCCATCGCACAAACCACTACTTATCCACATTAACTGAAATCCTGTTCGTCCACTACAACCTCAATTAAATCAAGAAGCACTACAAAATCAAGAACCACCAATCCAAATACCCCAAAACCAAGGACTACCGTGAGCTCCACTTAACCAAAATCCCCCACCCCAAGCTTTATTTAACCAAAATCAACCCATCCAAGTTGATGGTGTAAGGGAAAAGGGACTTCAAGAAGGAAATGATAAGACAGATGAAATGTCCATATTTGCGAAGTTTGTATGGAGTAAACAATAAATTTAAGGTAGAGGACATAGAAGACGAGGAGAAAGATTTGGTTTGATTCTCTCTGAAAGAGGAAACTTAGGAAACCAAGCCCAAAATTAAGGAGATCAATGGGAATAAGGAGGAACTGCGGGTCGAGACGCGTATCTTAACTCCATTAAGATCACTCTTTCTACCTTGAAAGAACTAGTGATCCATAAATTTACCTTGATTGAGAAATACAATGTAATAGGATATGTCTACTCAATGAGCTAACGAGTCATAAGAAAGTTGCCCATGCCATTATTCTATTTGAAGGGTATGCTTCTACTTAGTGGAATACCCTAAGGATGCAATAAGAAAGAAACAGAAATCCCAACCTTCTATATTAGGATGAATTAAAATCATTTATGAGGTGAATATATGTGATAACAATGTACAAACAAGAACTACTCACCAAGCTATACAACTTGAGGCAGGAGGTAGAGGTGTGGAAGACTACTATAAAGATTCTAAAACTTGATCCCTCAACTTGAGATTATTGAACCACCAAACCATTGCATGGCTTGGTTCAAAGGAGAGTTGGATTATAACATTGCTTCTTAACTAGTTGTCCATAAGTTTGAACGAATAAAAGACCTTGTCGAAACAACCGTTGAGGTTGAGAAGAATAACAATGCAAAAAAGTCGTTCAATAAAGGTTACAGATCTTCTAGTTTATCAGGATAGATTAAGAACAAAGACTTCACTAATTCCTATGAGAATAAGTCCCTTGAGAATGATATCCAAAGGTATCCACCAAAGAATGAAGGTAATTAATACTCATATGCCAATCCTAGATGTATTGTTTGTTTTAAATGTTAAGGTTGGGGTCATAAGACAAGTGAATGATCCAATAGAAAAACATCATTCTGGTGGAATGTAACGCTTACTTTGTTAGAGATAAAGTGAACCAAGAAGATGATGGTGAGAAAGAAACCCAAGAGAGTGAAAACTTTCGGAGTGAAGAAGAACTTGCGAAAGATGAACGGGAAATCAGTGCACCCAATAGCTTGATAATAAAAGTTTCTCATAAAGATGTTTGGCCTCAAGAAGGATAGATCATGAGTTTTAACTTTATGATGGGTCGAGTGATGAGTAATGAGTCCTTGGAAGACCCAAGACAAGAGAATGGGATGATCTTGGCTCAAAAGGGGGCACTCCGTGTCAACTCATGCCCTTGTTGTTTACTAACAATGGTACTAGATTTTTGCCATGCACCAATGTTTATGTTTTGTAGGGTCATGAGGAAATATTTCCAACAGAAGAATCAAAGAAATTTCCTCATGGGTATAAACTTGAAGGCCTAGATGAGTTCTTATTCAAGGATTCTAAAATTGATGAAGACTTCACTCAAAGGAGGATCCTTATCAAACTCTGATAAGTTGATGGATACTTGCTAGCAAAGGGTGAAACACCTAACCCATGAATAAAATAAAGTATTTCAAGTTGATGCATGAAATGGAAAGTCTACATAATGCAAATATGAAAGGTAAGAGAGCAAGCTCAAGGCTTGCTCCAAAGGTATGTACCTACCACCTCTTGTTCCAAGAAATCCTTAGAATTACAATGACATTTATCCTATTATAGGTAATATCTTAAAGATGTTTAACTACAAATCCTACCAAGAGAATATTGATGTCTCTCCAACCACTTCGTGTTTTGTCATAGTTGTGCCTAAAATGTGTGGCCTTCACAACCCAGATGCCTAAGTTATGTGTTGCTTTGAGAAGAGTCTATGGTCTCTACTTAAGAAACAATTCTTATTTTCTATCCCTTGCATACTTATGTGGATAGCCAAATTGACCCTTTTCTTGAGAAGTTGTTTAAGTGAAAGGGATGTGAGGTGCTTAAAATGCTTGTTCTTACTTTCTTGTGTTCTTGTCTTTGATATCACCTTAAATGATTTAGTTATTTTCATTTTAATCTATTTTCTTGTGAATATAGCCATGTTTTTGTTGAGAATGTCTTGTGTGTAAACATGGCTTGTTGTGAAAAGAAGGGTAACCTACACCCTAATGACTATTTGATTCTATCCTTGGTTATTCCAGTATATGGTGATTTGATTTCTAGCTCACTTAAGCCTATTGGTAATCTTGTTAATGGAAATAGCTTGGAAGAGTCTCATGATACTTATTATAGCCAATCCCTTTATGCCTTGTATGGTGAGTTCTTTTCATTAAACATAAGAGATATTTGGGTATATATCAAATGGGTGTCTCTTTGGCATGAAAATATTGATATTAATCCTTGTGCTAACCCTCGTACTTTAAGGATATATTTGTTGTTTGTTCGTCTTTGTGCTTTCAGGACTTAGATTCGAGGACGAATCTTTTTCAATAAGAGGATGAAGTTAGAGGTGCTTGATGAGCCCTTATTGATATTAAAGGGTGCCATGAGTTGGTGTTTACACCTAAGAAGGGTCAAGGGGCCTTGGAGAGGTCAAAAGGAGGCAAAGAAGATCCTGGAGAAGCACTGGGGCACCTATAAAGCCACCTGTGTGCACAGGTAGATGAGATGCAGTCGTAGATGACTTTCTAGAGGCTCTTTTATTACCACATGTGTGGGCATGTGACTAGTCTTCGTGGGTATGTGCCCAATTTGCTGAAATGAATCACTTTTGGGCCCATCATTGTAATAATTAGTCCTTGACTATAAATAGTAGTTTCTCTTTCATTTTTAGACTAATTTTGATGCTTATGAATAAGTATACTCTTGTGAATGTGGATGAACTTGGATTAAGTTGAAACTTTATTTGAAAATGTTGGTTGCTTGAGAGTTCGATTTCCTTATGGTTTACATAACATTTAGGTGCTTTGCAGGATATTTTGACTAAGGATTTAGCGTTTAACATATCCTTTATTTGCTTTTCAATTCTTTCTTTGTATCTGTCTATTTGCTTTTCTTATCCATCTTTTATCTTTGATTTCTCGTTATCATAGTTTGTTCTTGTTTACGTAGTTTTACTCTTATCATAAGTTAATCTTAAACTTTATCTCGTCATTTTTTTTATATACCAAAAACCCCTTAAGGTTCATTTGGCATGATGTAAAATCATTTGAGATGAAGTTGAAGTTTTGTTTGGACATGCAAATTGAATTTTTTAAGTTATACTTTTTCTCGTCAATACTGGAGGGAGGTGATTAGGCATGACATGGAGTTGTTTCAGCTTACTGGGGACATGACCCTGGACAGGAAAGTGTGGAGGTCATGGATTAGGGTAGAAGGCAAGTGAGAGTGGGTCGGTTATGGTTAGGTGTTAAGAAAGTTGGGCGTGGTAGGTGTCTTAGGTCAGTGAGTGTGTGTTACTACTACATGGGGTATTCGTTTTCCTTATTTCTTATTTTGTTTGTTTGTTTTTCTCTTATTTTCTTTTCTCGGAGATCTAGTGTTACTGTTTCTTACCTTTGATTTTTGTTATGCTACCTTGGTATATTGTTCTATATCTTGAGCTGGGGGTCTATCGAAAACAACCTCTCTATTTCCTCGAAAGTAGCGGTATGGATTGCGTACATTTTACCCTTTCCAGACCCCACTCTGTGGGAATACTCTGGGTCTGTTGTTGTTGTTGTTGTACTTTTTCTCGTCAATATTTTCTTAATTCTTATACAATGTTATCAAATGAGAAACCTAGCTCATAAATAGGATATTATAATATGCTAAGACATTACAACAACAACAACAACATATCAGTGAAATTGTGCAAGTAAGATCTGTGGAGGATAGAGTGTACACAAACCTTACTACTACCTCGTGGAGATAGAGAGGCTACTTTCGATAAATCCTCAACTCAAGTGCAATAAATTCAGGTACAAAAAAGAAGGAAACAATGAAAAAAGATTGCAACCAATAAAGAAACAGCGTAAAGTCTAACAAGAGAAACAATCACAACAATAAAATAATATAATTATTAAAGCAGATTCAACAGTCTATGACAGATACCACAAGCAGGGACTACACTACTACAGGTAGTACAACAACCAACAAGCCTAAACCCTTGACAAATAAGACAACACTCCTTCCCGACTACCCTTCTATACTAATACACGACCTCCACACCCTCTTATTTAAGGTCATGTCCTCGGTATTGTGTAAATGCATCATATTATGTCTAATAACCTCTCCCCAAGCCTACCTCTACTTCTTTGTATCAACTCCATCCCATCTCTCACACTTTCTCGTTCGGGCGTCTGCACCTCGGTACTTCACATGTCCAAACCATCTCCATCTCACTTCTCACATCTTATCCACCATGGAGGCTACTCCATCCTTATCTCAAATATCCTCATTCCTAATATTGTCGCACCTAGTGTGCACACATACATCCACCTTAACATTCTCATGTCTACAACATGCATCCTCTGAACATGGGAGTTTTTGACCAACCAACACTTTGAATATGCTAAGACATAGCCTATCTTCATGTTCTTTTTATAAATAAATATTTGTGACTACAAATATTTAGTATATACATAATTTTATAAAGATCAACTAGTCAACAATTATAGTAACTAGTTGTTCTTTATTATAATGCTTTTACATTGTACAAAAAGTCTCTTCGTGATGAGCACGAGTCTTTTTGCCAAATTTTAAACGCTGAGATCCTTTTTTTTTTAATATAAACTATTACTTGAAAAAGGTGAAATTGTAATATAAGATTTTCAAATCAAGATTTTTAGAGAATATGAAATTTCATCTCATGATTTGAAATCATGAAATGACATCGCATGTCCAAATATTGATTTCATCTCATGATTTCAATCACAAGATGAAATCACATGTCCAAACGTCTGCTTAACTTACGTTAGAATGATTAATAAGATATATAATGGAGTCTAAATTTGAGTGAGGATACTCGGAGAAGATTTTTGTTGTACTTTTCAGTTGTACTAAAGTTGCACCTGAAATTAACTCTTAACCCGTTTTTATTTTTCATGGTGATGGATGAACTGATATGATAATCTTTAAAGGAGTGTGTCATGGTACACTACATGCTATTTGTAGCTGACATAGTATTGATTAGAGAGATACATAACAGAGTTGATGATAAGCTAGAGATTTGGAGACATATCTTGGAGTCTAAAGAATTTAGTTTGAGCAGGACTAAGAATACTTAGAATGCAAGTTCAATGACATAAACTCACTAGACATACGTTGTCGTGAAGATTGATAATCACCAGGTTATTCTCAAGAAAAGATGTTAAGGTGTCTTGGGTCTATTGTTTAAGGAAATCGTGAGATCAATGAGAACGTTATACATCATATTAGAGTTAGGTGGATAAAATCGAGGCTCGTATCATATGTCTTGTGTGATCAAAATATGTCACCAAGACTTAAAAAGATAAGTTTTTATGAATAGTTATATTAAGTAATAAGTATATTCTGCATTAGTTTTGAAAGATTAATTCTTGCTTCATGTTATTTAGAGCTTCCGCTTACCTTTCAGTTTATCTTTTAGTAGCATTTCAGACCAAGCGTACGCTCGAGTCAATCGTGGCATCGAGTGCCGGCCACGCCTGGGGTGTAGACTCGGAATGCAACAATAGTTCTCTTCCTCTTATTTATTGATCATAAAGTTCTAACTGAAATTCTGGGTGTTGGGAGTTTTGATTGTTGTTATTTGAATAGTTATATTGTAGATTATTCCATTGATAGCCATGTAATTTGTAACACTTTTATTTGGCGCGACCTCACTTTTTACATTAGTCACAATACAAATGAGATTTGCTGATCACAGAGTTATTCTCCCACATAGTGCAATCTATTGTGAAGTTTCTCATAATTGATGATCCTGCATTCAATGAGGTAGAGTACATCAACATCTGACCTTTTAGCTTTTGAACGAGTGTAAAATAATGTTTGTTTCATAAAAGCAATGGATTCATTACGATAATACTTACACTGATCACAATATATACTTCATTAAGGACTAGATTAATCTCTTATCCTGTTTCGTCACAAGAGCAGTGATGCTGGATCTTAACACTCAATGTAATAAGTTCCTTCTAGAATTTCTTCATTTTTGTATTATTACTAATGTGTAGGATCTCTCGACTTAGGTCATTGATCACCTTTTGAATTTGGTATAAGTTTGCTATATTGGTTTTTTGGTTATAGAGATCCTCCAGTTCCTTTCATGACTAGAGAAAGTCGTTTACATATTCTATGTGATCTCCTTAGTCATATAATTGAGAATCCACGATACCATCATATCATCATATTTATTATTTCTCCTACTATCAGAATTTGCGTAAAGTTTTTGTTAACCATACACATCAACACACAATTTATTTCCATTACTTAATTCAGACACTTAACATGTACAAACAAGAAATCAACAAACCTTACCTGAATATTGAAGTGAATAATAAATCTACAAAAATGAACTGCTACGACTATGAAGTAACAATAAACCCAGGTACCGTCGCTACAGAAATGCAAATGCTGGCCATTGTTAGCTCTGTGTTTTTCACAGTCAAGAAGGTATCTTTTGTGCATATTTGGATAAGACGCCAGTGAGTACAGCTTTATCCTTAATTTTTAACCTGCATGACATTGCAGCAGTTGGTAAGTGAAACCAAAGCAATAAGGTTAAACATAAGTGCAAAAGTTTGTTATATCATGAGCTTATAGCTTACTTGCGCGCAGATCCTGGAACGTTCAATTTTGAGACCATCTCTTTTTTTTGCTTAGGCTTTTTCTGCTTCTTCTTCTCCTTTGCTTCAACTTTCTTTTGTTCTGAGGATTCAGTCTCTTCTCGAACATCCTGCTCATCACCCGAAGTGGACTCTGCACATAACGTTTCTGAATTTTCTACATAATCATCCGTGTCTGCTGATAAATCATCCACCTCCGGGACATCATCGTCAATGAAGATGTTTTCCTCTGAATCCGAGAGGAAATCTGCGTCAAAATCATCATCCTGGTCTCCGTGCAGATCAGGTTTTTCTTGTTCAGGAGCATACTTGATTTCATCAACTGACTGTATAGTTTTGGACTTGTGTGATCCGGGATTTATCATCTCACACTTTATTTGCTTCTGAACCTTACCAAAACTTATACTTCGTCCAGAAAACATTTGCACAAATCTACAACGACAAACATTTTATAGTTTAGGGAAGAATGCAAAGGTGAAGATTAAATAGGAACTTGGGGGTCTATTTTTCGAAAAAAAATAAGAAACTGCTATATAAAGTAATTACCTACCTAATACACATATGAAGTCGCACAAGATTTTACTAACCTGTCATTTTACGCATATCTCTAAACTACGGCAAGAAACGAAAATAAATAGAATTCTTAAAACCATCGGCGTACATGGAGTTGTGATACTAATTAGTTGGTCATGTTACATGTTTCACCCTTTTATGTCTTATCTATAGCCACAAACAACACAATGGCAGAGCAAGACCAAGAGAGAATCGAGGTATAAATTCCAATTCTAAAGCATTACCTTTGTGCTTCATTCTTAGACTTGAAGTCAATATAGGCCAGGCCTTTGCAAATAGGATTCCTGGTCTTCTTGTTCCCGGTCACAACTGGAACAATGTTAGCTATTCCTGAAACTCCTTTGAAAGCCACTCGCAGATCTTTATTAATGTTCATTTTCTTTGGAAGATTGACCAAGCGCACGCGGAGTCCATCCTGAACAACTTTATAAATTGTAGAACTTAAAGATAAATACTGTGACACTAGTAGAATGGTAGTAAGTACGGTATTTGCAAAATGTCAAGTAGATTTTAAAAGAGTAGAAGATGCAGAAGTCATTGAAGCTCCCTAATGTCTATACTTTGTCCTTCAAACTCTTTTGTTCTACACTAAACATCAACAAATAATACTGCCAGTCACTGAACTCGTTAAAGCTGTTTGATTCCATAATATTCATAATTTTACTTCCAACTTCTAGCTCAAATGTCTGACTTCAGTTGGGATAGACCAAATTCCACACCTGATATTAGTCCTGTTCAGATGTTGGTTGGTGTTAAAAACGAACAACTAAAGAGAAATAAGAGGATGCTAAAAAGGGGAAAAGGGACCAAAGGTGTATTCGTAGGGAAGAAAACATTATTTTCTCATGTTCAGCTTGTCAATTTTCTTGGAAAATATTTTCTCTCAGAAATAAATTTCCTTAAAATGAGTAAAATGACTTCCTAATGGAAGTAGCGAAAACAAGTTCTAAAATAGCACTCCACATTGATTGTATCCTCCTCACCCACCAACAACCATCTTCACCCCACCACGTCACCCCCACCTCCCATATTATTTGTCTAGATTATATACGAATGCTTTTAAGACAATGTTTTTTGCTTACGTACTGAACACAAGAATAAGTAAGAAACACACTTATGTCCTAGAAAACATCTTCCTTCATACCGAACATACCTAAAAGGTTATCTTAGATATTCCTTTATCTGTCTACCATTGTTTAACAAGTAAAAGATTTTATAATTTTTTATACTAAACCAGTGCAACAAACATGATTACAGGTCATGCAATCCCTCTTTTTTTCCTTCTTAGCATTACATCTACACCATGAACAATAACCAAATTGCACCCAAAAGCCAACAAAAAATTTAAGGCAGTGTATGTTTCTCTTTTGCCTTAAAAATTTCTGCTATTTCTTTCAAGCTGAGACAGTCCACTAAATGGGCATAGTATTCCAAGTCTTCAAAGATTTCTTGCCAATCCCCCACCCCCCGCCCTTCCTCTGTTCCAGCATTGAGAGAACTGAATAAAGGATTTTGGCATGGTTCAATTTTTGACTCAACAAGGTGTACTCGATGCTTAAGCAGATGATTTGGTGGTGGTAAGTCAATTTGACAGATTTCTCTAAAGGAATTGGAGAGAAGTAAGCAACATCCCACGAGTGGGGAGTGAGGAGGGTAGTGCATACACAGACCTTTCCCATACCTAGGGAGGTAGAGAGGGTGTTTCCAATAGACCATCAGCTCAAGAAAATAACAGGAGTGCAGAAACCAAGACAAAAATACTACACAAGGCATGACAAAGCAATACTGTAAAAAGAACACTAACTACAACAAAATAATACGATAAACAAATTACAACGGGGAATATATAGTAATAGAAATCAAAGGAACAAGAACCTACAACTTAATACTACTAGTAGATAAGCGAGCGAGACTACACTCAACTATTTACTAACCTCCTACGCTAATCCGGGTCCTCCATAATATTTAATTTAATTTCTCTAATACCCCTATACGATGTTTAGCATAAAAGATCTACATTCCTAAGTAAAATTGAAGATTGACAGAACAATTCCAAATAATAGGCATACTAGGAGTTCCCACTGCTAATAGGTATAACAATGCTCAGCTTTTATTAAATCCTTAAGGTGATAAACGATTCATTCTCAAGTTGTAACTAACTATGAACAAATATATAACTGGTTCATTGTTTCCCATCAATTCAGTTGCATATGATTTGATTTTTTTTTTTCCTAGCAAGAACATTGGGATCCTATGCCCAACAGAAGGCTCATAACACATACATCAACACCCATATAATCCCACAAGTGGGGTCTGGAAAGCTAGGATGTATACCGACCTTACCCCTACTTTTGCAGGGCAGGCTCATAACACATACAACAATAACATATCTAGTATAATCCACTTGTGTTACAGGGAGGGTACGATGTAAGCAAACCTTTGCGGGGAAGGCTGATAACATATACAACAACAACAACATACACAGTGTAATCCCATAAGTGCGGTACAGTGAGGCAAGAATATACGCAGACCTTAAACCTCCTATCTTTGCAGAGTAGACTCATAACACACAGTAATAAAAATTTACAAAAACCCAAATCTTGAAAAGAACTTTACCTTTATCCTGCTGAACATTTTTGGCACTTGCATTAACAGGATTATTTTTAAGCTTATTAATATTAGCAAGCTGAGCTTTTCTACTCTGCTCAATTTCTTCCATCAGCTTATCTTCAACTGCAGTATCATACACTTTATCAACTCCAAACCCCTTAGGCTTGTGTTCTAACCACTTCTTCATATTTCTTAACGGCATAATCACCTCATCATCATCATCCTCATCACCAATAAAATCATCCACATCAACATCGTCATCATCATCAAGATTGTCAATTTCTTCCACTTCTACCTCATTCTTGAGTGCAGATAGGGACAGCCCAGTTCTTTTTTGCCATAGAAGAGAAGGAATGGTTGCATGGGTCAGTTTATTTGAGTGGAAAAACCAGTGGGTTGGAGGAATCTTGGAAAGAAGTTGTGAACTTGGGATGTAATTCATGTTACAACATTGGGGTTGCCTTGTATAACTTGCTAGGCTAAGCATTTTCAATAACCAAGAAAATGTAGTGAAACTTGATATACAGGTGTAGGTATGTTGACTTCTTATAGTTCTTTGTTATCTACTTGGGTTTATTAGTCAATACTTACTCCGTCTTATTTTATCCGTCCTAAATTTTTTAATTTAAATTTTACTTATTCTTTTTTATTTATATAAAAGAAATTTTGTTTTTCCTCATTACACCCTTGATGTAAGTTATTATTTTCTGTTGTTAGTATTCTTAAAAAATATTGCAAAAGAAGTACCGTTAAAAATATAAATGGTGTTTTATTATTAGTCATCATCAATATTAAAACTAATAATAAGACACAAAAATAAAATAGTAAAATTACGTTATCAATCATTATTTTTTTAATAATTATAGCATTTCAATTTTCAACTGGTAAAATAAGACGGAGGTAGTATCAGTTATCAATATAAGCATTTGGGGGAGAGGGTGGGGTTGGGGGATTTAGCTGAGGTTCATAGGGGAGAGTGGAGATGAAGAGTAAGATTTTTGTGGGCTTTAGTGACATTTGGATTGGATTGGATTGGGAGCCCAAATAATAAAATATGTACAAGGAGTCTTTACTTAAATACTCATTCAAATACTGTTTACTTTTTTTAATCGGTACATGTAGATTATACATTTGTTTGCTGCTTTTAATTCAAACAACTGGGTAATTGGCTATTTAGGTTAGTTTTACATGAGAAATCTTTACACAAATAACTGACGGACTTTATCATCTTTAGACCTTTAATTGGAAAATAATTATTATTATAGAGTTTGATTTTATAGAGGTGAAATTTTATGGCTATATTCTAGAATTATACTTGTGAAATTTAAAACTCATGATAATATCTATTTTTCAAAAATAAAATCGAAAAGCGGCTAGTCAATAGTATTATTTTGCTCATTTTGTGATGTTTTATGTTTGTCCTAGACTTAAGATCCATAACCTAATTAAAATAAAAAGGAAGTTCACAAATTAAAAAATTATCTTTGGATTTGAAGATTACTAGAATCAGATGAGAAACGTCCTCTACGAATATACCATAAAATATAATCCTAATTCATGAACGTTATATACTTTCTTGAACAATTTGTTCGAAATATGAAGTGGGAAGTTATCAAGTATTAGTCCAAAATAGCATTGTAATTCAGTTGATAGTTCAAAATGAAACTTGGTAATTGGAGGGAAATTTTATCATGGATGAGTCTCAAATATGATTTGGTGTGTGAGGATTACTTTTTGAATTAAAAAAATGTAGGCTCCTGTGTGAGGGATTTCTTTTTGAATAAAGAAAAAATATGTGGGCCATTTGTTATTCATCTCACCCTTTATTGTTATTTTCTCCCTTCCCTCCTTTTTAACTCATAGCCTTTTCTCTCCATTTCTTTTTTTTCCCCTTTTAATTTAATTCTTTTGTAACCTAATTTTTTTTGGATTAATTTTGTTTGCGCATAACTCGATTAGTTTTATGAAATACTGAAAAGAAATTACTCTATTTATTTCGATTGAAAATTAAATTTGAGACCTCAAGATACTCTATCCACTTTGTTGAACCACTAGATCACACTCTTAGGCGTAATTATTTTTACGTTTTTCATCACTATTTACTTTTTATCTTTTCTAAAACCTAAAAATTTCATAAAAAATATGGTCAAGCACAATTCCAACTCTAATTTTTTAGGCTCTCATGGCCAAACTCTTACTTAATATTAATTATTTATGCATACTAATTAATTATAAAATATTTAATTAAAAATGACAATGAATTGAAATTATCGGAGAAATTATGATGTTAATCTGTACAAAAATAAGAAAATTAACTTTGTGAATGTTTACTCTTCAAATATAACTTTAATGACGAAAATACAAATTAAAATTATTTTTTTAATTATTTTTTACAGGTTAAAACCATAATTTATTCGATAATTTTATTTCATTGTCACTTTTTAATTAAATACTTTATAATTAATTAATATATATAATTAATAAATAATTAATATTCCTCATCGGCCTATTGAAATTTCGTGAAATTTCTTCTCACACCAAACTTATTGTTATTTAATAGCTTCCCTCTTTTCTTACTCATTAGCCTTTCTGCATTTCTTTCTATTCTTTTTCTATTTAATTTTTTTGTAGGTTAATTTTTTAGATCAATTTTATTTACGTACATTTCGATTAATTTTTAAAAATATTAAGAAAAAATTACCTAGTATTTGTCTCTAAAAAATTATTGTGATCTTATGGTGCTCAACCAACTTTGTTTAATCACTAGGTCACACCCTTAGGTGCAATTATTTTTATGTCTTTTCATCTCATTATTTATTTTTTATCTTTTTCAATATCTAAAAAATTCAAAAAAAATATGGTTAAACACTACTCCAATTCCAACTCTAATTTTTTAAGGCCTCATGGTCAAACACTTACTTAATATTAATTATTTATTAATTATATATACTAATTAGTCATAAAATATTTAATTAAAAAATGACAATTAAATGAAATTACTGGAGAAATTATGGTGTTAACCTCTACAAAAAAAAAAAAATTAACTCTAATTTGTATTTTCGTCATTAAAGTTATCTTTGATGAAGGGTAAATATTCCTAAAGTTGATTTTCTTATCTTTTGTACATGTTAACATTATAATTTTTTCGATAATTTTATTCTATTGTCATTTTTTAATTAAATATTTTTTATAATTAATAAGTATGCATAAATAATTAATATTAAGTAACGTTTGGTCAGGAGAGTCTAAAAAATTAGAGTTGAAGTTGTGTCTGACTATATTTTTTATGAAATTTTTAGATTTTGGAAAAGACAAAAAAAAGTGAGATGAAAAAATATAAAATTAATTACACCCAAAGGTGTGACCTAGTGGTTCAATGAAGTGGATTGAACACTATGAATCTCAAATTTAATTTTCAATTGAGACATTTACTAAATAATATTTTCAGTGCTTCATGAAGCTAATCGAGACATGCGCAAACAAAATTGATCTAAAAAAGTTAGACTATAAAAGAATTAAATTAAAAAAGAAAAGAAAAGGAATGAAGAGAAAAAGCTATGAGTAAAGGAGGGAAGAGGGTGAGATGGATAACAAGTGGGGCCCAATTTTTTTTTTTATTCAAAAAATAATCCCTCACACACCAAGTCATACTTGAGCCTCATCCATCCTAAAATTTTTCATAATTGGGCAATCCATGAAGTGGATGTAAACCGACCTACTATCTTAGAGATAATCTAAGCCCCTATTCCCCATATTAGCAGGCATTTTAATCATGGATAAATTATACAAATCTCAAACTTAAGAGACTATATTATCTAATATTCTTTACTTTTTAAAAATCTACACAAAATCTCGATTTTCAACTTTACATACATATCAACAAAACCTACATCCTATTTTACTCCACCATTAACTCATTCAAGCTATTTTTTTTTCAAAGATTTCCTTTCCTAAAATTTTCCTTTCCTAAAATATCTCTTAATTATCTACAATTAAATCATCTTCCTTCTTGATTTTTTCTCCTCCATTAATGCATGCAATTTTTTTTTTCCTCTCCTAAAATCTCTCTCGTTTTTTTTTTTAAAATCGATTGATACATATATAAATTTATTTAATTGTTCATACATGTTTATTCTTTTAATGGTGATTCATATGAATAATAAATATGATATCATTATATGAGTATTATGGTGATTCATACGATAAATATAGTTTGTATGATTTTAACGGGTGATACATATGATATTAATGGGTGATAAATATTGTATTATGGTGATTCATATGGTAGATACAATTATTTTTTTCAATTATTGGGTGATTCATATGATATTAATGGGTGATATATACGGTATTATGGTGATTCATATGGTAGATACAATTATTTATTTCAGTTATTGGATGATTCATATGTTATTAATGAGTGATACATTTTGTTCACACTGTATCTAAAAATGAAGTAGTCATCTCCATTACCGGAGCTCACTGTTCCGATGAACCAGCGCTGATCCACTAAAAAACGATCCACTCACCACAGGAAATCCTTATAACAGCCTACCAAAAAAACCACCTTATTGGTGCCATCAATTATTGAGTGATTCATATGATATTAATGGGTGATACATTTCAAACTTCAAACCAATGTATCACATATATTTCAGATATATCACATAGTGATCCCTTACCACCAAATAATAATTTAAACAATAATCAGCAAAGGTGAATCGGCAGGAGGGTGGGCCGTTATTGAAGAAGACATCAATTGGATTTGATATTGCGCAGCATCGGCATCGTAGTGTCGGGCAATTTCAACACCAGTGGCGTGCCAGGCAATGAGGAGCTTAGAGGCAATGACAGTGGGCCCCAGCGTGCGACGGTGGTCGCTTCGAAGCTTACTGAAGATAAAAATAAGGACGCAAGTTAAAGCTTCAACGACAGAGATATTGAGCAGGTACTGGATGTTACCATACCAAGCGACATTGTAATTGAAGTCGCCGTCCCCATCGGCAGACGAAGAAGGAGAGAAAGTGGAGCTGGACGCCATGGAAGGTGAGTCAGCAGAGAAAGTGGATGGGATCATATTGAATTGAATTGGGATTGACAGAAATTAGAGTATTGAAATTTTTTTTTGAATTTGATTAATTCATTGTATAACTGATTATGCGTGATTTTCTCCACAAAATAAAAGAGGATCTATTATTTCCTTAAATAAATATCTTTGTCAGTTTCAAATGTATCAATTTTTTATATGTATCATCGTATAATATATGTATCACCATTTCAAAAATGGGGATAAAATATAATTAACAAAATAGTCAAGATTTTATGTAATATCACTTAAAAATTCAGGAATTTGTGTAAGTTATCCTTTAATCATCTTGAAAAAATTATACACCATAGATAAAATAATTTATTAATTACATGATATGATTAAGGTTTTAAAAAATTACCTACATAATTATTTGTTAGTTATAAAATTATTTTTTGGTGGGTCCCTATATACAAATATATTATGAAATGTATATAACAAATAATACCCTCTCTCTCATGTAATTCATTTTTCATAATCTTTCTCTTAGCTAATTGGCTATTTTTGCGGCATTAACTTATGCATGCTTCTTGAACATAGCTCAAAGAAAATTTTTCTCCCAAATCAGTTATTTTTTGTCTTTCCTTAAACATCCGTTGTGGATTTGTAGTGGAGATTTTTTGGAGTAATTTCTCATCCCTAAACATCCGTGGGGATATGCATTGAAGATTTTTATGGTAATTTTTAATTTTTTCGGATATATAGATTTGTTTGGTTTTAATTTTTTTAGATATTCTCTAAATGAACCTCTAAGTTTCTTCAAATTTTATCTATTTTTATAGAATAGAATGTATAAATTGAAAACTGATTTGAATGTTAGTGTCATTTCACAAAATAAATCTTGATGAATTATTTTCATAGTTGGGTATTTGATCCAATTTTAGTGAATTTGATAATTGTATATAGATGATTTAATTGTATTCAGTTGCGCAGATATTTTTATGTGGGTATGCATTGTATATTTTTTTTTATTTGTATATTTTTATATACACGTGAATGTATTGGATGTATGTTTTTTATGTATATATGTAGATTTTTGTATAACTATATATGTATACAAATTTGATCTGTGTTGATACACATATACATATGTCTATGCATATGTATGTGTTGGTTTATATGTACATTATGCAAATGTGTATACATATATTCTATATTTGTGTATATATACATATGCATATCTATATATATGTACGTACATATGCATATGCATATAATTATTTTTAGGCTTAAGACATCGCCAGACACCTAAACTTATTTCGAAAATTTACTTAAACCCCTCAACTAAGGCCTGTACCTATCAGGCCCCTAACCCACCTGAAATTTGATCCTATCAAGACTTTTTTGGATAATCAGCTAAAAACTCAAGTGTGTGCGACACGCACGCGCTGATGTGGCAAAACTGACCAATTAAAAAAAATACGTGGCAAGAAAAATAATTATATTGTGAAAATGTTGATTTGTCCATTTTGTATTTAATTATCATTTAATAATAATTTCTTAATTAAAAAAAACACCCCACCCACCCACCAGTCGTCGTCTTCACCACCCCCATCCCTTTCGTCTTCACGCACACATAAAGTCATCTTTACACACAAAGCCCCCCACCTCCACCTCACGCCCCACCCCCTTCGTCTTCATACACACAACATCCCCTCTCCCCCGTCGTCTTCACACACAAGGGTCACCCAATTAAACAAGAAAACCTCAATCTATTTGTTGACCAAGAAAGAAATTGAATTCCGAGAGATATCACATGCAACCATTTATAATAAGCAAATCACACGAACAGACTCAGCAAATCTGTGGTGACAGAGGATATGCACTTTCAATTTACTAGTAGGATCTCCTGTAATTTTCCTGTATTAGATTGAATATTTGGAGTTCAGTGATGAAGGTTGGTTAAATTGTTTTGTGGGCTAATAGTATCACGATTCATCTGATTTCGAAGTACAATATTAACAATAATAAGAGTGTAACGCAATTTCCTTGTCAAATCAACATTTTGTGCCTGATAGGTACCAATTTTAGCACTTGAGGTGTCTGATGGGTACAAACCTTAGTTGAGGAGTCTAAGTGACTTTTTGAAACAAGTTTAGGTGTCTGGCAATGACTTAAGCCTTATTTTTATATACATACGCTGATTTTTATACATTATGTATCACATATTAGAATGATTATCAGCGCATTAGGATCCTAATATATAAATTTTTAATTATTTAATTATATATGTATAATATTATACATTTATACAAGACATTATTGATATGCATATGTATATATTATACATTATACATAATTAATAAAATTCTAATATATTTGTATATACAATTGTATATATATTTAGTTATAATTCAATTGTATAAAGTATAATTGGTTTTTATATGTTTGTACTAAAAAAGGGTCAATTACGAAAGGAGAATCTCCAACAATTTTTGTTATATAGAAGGAAAATATTGGAGAAAGTTGGATATAATAATGAGCATTAATTACTCTCCCTTTCCTTTTAAATTAATATTAATTATATTGTATAAATGAGTTCTAAATACATTTGGTCACTAACTATTGTCTATAGAATGTAATTAGTAAAACTTAGATCATAAAGTTAATTTAAGATGTCTATATGCGAAATTTTGTCTTTTATCTTTTATATACAAATAAGTGAAAATTATCTTATATGCATTTATTAGATTGTTTATTACATGTTGTAGCAACACTTTTAGATAATTATTTTATTAAAAATTTAATTACAAGTTTTACCAAATTTTTAAAAAATTGATTTATTTATATTTTTTTAAAAATAATCGATAAAATATTTTTTTAAGTAAAACTAATTCCTTTTTTCAAGGGGTTAGTATTCAATATCTCATAAATAATGTTAATTAGGGTAGGAGTAAAATTTGATCAATAATCTATTTTCATAATTCTTCTTTTCCTTATTTTCTTCCTAATTTGTTATACAACTCCACAATTCTCTCTCACAAAATACATGATTCTCCCTCGTTCTTTTCGCTCCATTTTATTCTACTAGTATGATGTAAACCTGCGTCTCACGTTATTATAAGTTATTTAATACAAAACTTGAATTGCTGATGATATACTTTAAATAGTATATATATTTTACAAAATAAAAATTAAAAGATACAGAAAAGTAACAACTCTAACATAAGTTAAATATTTCTATACTTAAAATGGGTATAAATTATAATTACGAAAAGTCTTATTTTGTGTAATGAACGTTGATCGATTTGATATGATCGCATCATTATCTTCTTTTACTTTTCTTTTTCATTTTGTCTTTACTTATTATTCTATTTTATCTTTAATTCTACCTTTTATGGTAATTCTACTCTGTTCCCTAAGATAACTCAATAAAGGAAGTAATAATACTCCCTCTTTGATTTTTCTGTGTGGCATAACACACAAAATTATATGTAAAATAATTATGCACTACAACTTTTAAGTATACGATGTACATAACTGAGAAACGATGACAATAAAAACTTAGAAAAAATAAGAAGAGACAACCAAGAGAAAGGTTAGTATAAAAAAAATTAGTTCATAGAATATAATGCCTTCTAAGTCAATAGAATTTGATCATCGTAAATTAATATTGAGGAAGGCTATAGGCAATTGATTGTTATTATGCTTCTCTGCTACTAAATGTCTGTATCCTAAATTAATATTCACAAGTAAAAATTTAAAATCTTAATAGTATCATGAACTTAACGATAAATATGATTATTGAAAACACATAAATTATACGATCAAGAATAACGATAATAATTAACAATTCTACTTCTTACTAATTAATTATATAAAAATAATAATAAATATTTTTTGTTCCAAATAAACTAAAGTCAAACGAAATAATAGATTTTCAATCTTTACTCTCCTTGTCATTTTAATCGATCCATACACCAATTTTATACTTTTTAATTTTATTTTTATCCTTTTTTTTGTTTTATTTTCAATTTTTCATTTTATCATATATTTGAGAAGTCCTTTTTTAAATAAACAAAAGAGAATCAAGACGCCATGTTTTGTTAAAATTCAGTGAAACACTACACTATAATAGATTTAAAGAACATGAAAGAATAAGATTGAGAATACATTATAATTGTCGATTAATTCAAACTTCAGTACTGAAGAATTGTGAGAAAAAGTAGTGAATTTTAACGTCATACGCTCTTCTATATTTATTCGAATCATCTGCAAGTCATTTCTTAATTCATGTGATAATTGAACTCCGAGTCCGCTCTTAGTTATTTTTGTTCAGCTACTACACAGATTTCGAAGTTCAAATCACTTGTTTCAGATCCAAATTCATTTGTTATTTTGAGAATGTATGTCTAAAGTATAACAAAACACGCATAATAAGTACGAATTCACCATATATTAATTTTTATAAAATCTCTTACCCTATATTGAGTATCAAAACTATATAACAACATAAATAAAGCTTGAAGTATAACTCAAATGTTGATGAACAAATCACATATCATTAATAAAGTGATAGAGATTAGCAAGTCTATCTGTACTATTAGGTGTCATGACACTATATGAGCAAGCAGTTTTCATTCGGTTCTAAGTTTTAAAACTGAGATTCATGAAACAAAGATCTACCCTTTTTGAAATTATTAAGTTTGAGGAATCAAGCAGTACGATTTGTGTGAAGAGCGATCTTTTAATTATATTATTTTCTACGTAGTTTAAATAAAGAAGTCCCATTAATTTTATTTTCTACCCCAATATAAAAGTAATATTTAATAACAATACTTCTTAAAAGTTGATAATATAATGAAATAATAATTAATAATTCTATTGGTTAGCAATTAATTTATAATATCCTTTATTTAAAAGATACAAAAGACGAAAAAAAGGAAAAAATAAAGAGAAAATGGGCCAAGTCCATCTACCAAAAGGAATGGGCTTATGCCCATATGCTCGCCCAAAACTTATAAAAAGGGGATCAAGGGATTAGAATTTCGAGTGAGCCCAAAACAACAACAACAACAACAACAACAACAACAAGGGGTTAGAGCTACAGGTTCTGCAACCAAAGCTTAAACAAAAAATATAAATAACGTAAACCTCAAGTGTTTCACATATAATTATCTTCTCTCCCAACATTTTAAAAAATTACTGAAAATCTCATTTATGATACATTAATCTATTATATGATACATAAGTAGCATATTAAATGTGGTTAATTATTTAATAAGCGGTAATTAAGTGTAAGACTGATTAATCAAATCCCTAAAAAATAGGAGTTGTCATTTTGAAATACATAAATCACGTACCAAAATCTTTTATTTTTGAATTTTGAATACCGTTTTCATTTGTTTCAGCTCATTTTTTTCATTTTTTTTTATCAAATCTTTCATACAATTTTTCGACATGAATATTTCAATTTTGTTGAGACATTCTGGTATCTGACAAAACGAAATTATTTATGAAAATTACAAAAGTGATGGAATTGTAGTTAGCGAAAGTGTTTCGTATTTCAGGTTGATTTCTGTTATTGCGTCGGAACTTGAGATAGATCAAGCAAAGAAAAATATAGATGTTCGCTATATTGTTGACAAAAATACGGCTCCAATGGTTATTAGAAATGACAATGGTGTTAAGGTTTATGTTGAGTTAAAGAAAATCTTTACAGATTTTGTGATGTATCCGTTATGCATTACAACAAGCGATAAATCGACAGAAGGTCGAGAAGTTGATGCTGAAACTGGTGCGATAATGTGCTTCGAAGGAACAGAATTAGATGCAGCTGCACTTGCAGTTGTTGAGTCGAATAATCAGTACGCTTTGTATGTACCAGAAATTGAAATTAGTAATTTCATCACCGATTGTCAAAACATTGAAGTTAAGGTCAAACAGTTGTATAAGGATAAGAAAACTCTTAAAGCTGTAATGAAAAAGTATGTGTTAGATCACAGTTTTAATTTTCGAGCATCAAGATCTGATAAAAAAAGGTATTATAATCTATGTTGTTATTTTTGAGTGTGTGTTTGGTGTTTATATTCTTCGTATGATACATTATAAAATATGTTTTGATCGTGTTCTTTATAAAGAATATCATATAAGAACTTGCAGTGGATTTTGTCCTAGATATGTTAAAATGTTCTTTTAAAAATTGTTTAGAGTAGCGCAACTGTTTACCACTGCTTAGTATCCGATACCTTACTTTTTTTTCTTCGTAATAGTCATTTTTCTTTTATAAAAACTTATGATTATTTATTAATATATGCAACTATTGATTGAAATGTTGTAATGAAAATTGAGGTTGGTACATGAAAGCATCTTGCTTGATGGATTCAGATCTTTTTCAAATTCGGAGATTCAATGATGAACATACATGTTCAATAAGTGATAGTGTTAAAGTAGCTACAAGCTACAGTTACCTTTGTTAGTAACTTTACAAAGCCAAAGTTAGTAAACTACAAGAGGAAACACACTCCAACAGACATTATTGAAGAAATGAAAGCAGTGTATGGTGTTGACATTAATTACATGAAAGCATGGCGTGCCAAGGAGCGTGCTATAAAAATGCTTAGGGGTGAAACTGCTGACGGATATAGGCAAATGCCAAGATACATCTACATGCTAAACTCTGTATATTCGGGATCACACATTAGGATGCATAAGGTGGTAACTAATGAATTCAAATATTAGTTTATAGCTTGACAACCAATGATGCATGGTTTCAAGCATTGCAGACCAGTTGTTATTGTGGACGGTGCTCATTTGAGTAGAATGTACCAAGGAACTTTTCTTTCTGCTAGCACTCTTGATGGTGCAGGTATTACTAATCATCTGAAATAATTTTTATTTTCTATTATGATACATTATAGAACCTATATGATATATTATGATACATAACTGTATAATTTATGATACATCACTGACTGTTTTGATAAATAAAATATATTCTTTATATGTTGCGTACAAATTTTGATAAGCATCATTTTTTTAAAATTCATGCCTTATAATTCTTTTTAGGTTGAATATTACCAATTGCATATGGTGCTGTTGATTTGGAGAACGATTCTGCATGGACATGGTTTTTCGAGCAGTTTAAGAACGCTTTTGGGGAGCGGGAGAATATGTGCGTTATATCAGATCGCAATGAAACAATAATTAAAAGTGTCAGCATTGTGTATCCAAATGTTCCACACTTAGCATGCATTTGGAATCTTTAGAAGAACGTTTGTACTAATTTCAGAAGGAGCAAGGAGAGACTTAGCAACCTCTTTTATTCGATGGCCAAAACGTATAGAAAGGAAGATTTTGAATACATTATGGCCAAGGTTGATAAAATTGATCACCGTGTTAAGGATTATCTATATGATGTAGGATATGAGAAGTGGTCAAGGGTTCATGCTCCTTTAAATAGAGGCAGAATGATGACATCTAACATTGCAGAATGTATAAATGGTTGTTTAGTGGATGCGCGTAACTTGCCGATTCTAAGTTTTTTGGAAGAAGTCAGAAAATTATTTGGAGCATGAAGCTGTAAAAACAAAGAAATTGCTTCATATACAGAAACAACTCTAGGGAGAAGGTTTGACGAAATCCTAATACTTAATGGAGTTAAAGCTTCAGAATGACGGTATACGTAACTAATAACTCATTTTAAGTTTTATGTGTTAAATAAATTTTTTTTATATGTTAGATATTATTTTTTGTGATTATTTGTTTGTTAGGTCAAGCCTGCATCAGAGTATCATTATTCAGTTTATGAATTTGGGAGAATATACATTCTGGACTTGGATGCTAACAAATGCAACTGCGGTAGATTTCAGATTGATGAAATTCCATTCCGCACATGATTGCAGTGTTGAAAAGTAAACGTATTTCAAAGTTTCATTCATGGTGCTTTGATTACTATAATCCTACGACATTAGTGAAGACATATAAAGTTCTAGTAGTACCTATGCCCGATAAGAATGATTGGCATGTGCCTCAATGTGTCGAAGAAGAAGAAGAAGTCATACCACCAAAATACAAAAGATCACCTGATAGGCCGAAAAAAGATAGGTGTAAGAAAGAAAGTGAAAAACTATCCTCCAGTACGAACTGTTGTGAAAAATGCGGTTGAGAAGGTCATAATAGGCGTACGCACAACTTCTTTCCAAAGGAGAATTGATGTTTAGGTTTTCTGATACGTTGAATGATTTGTTGAACTATGTTAAGTTGTTAACTATTAGTATGGTTATGATTTTTCTATGGTTGAATAATGTTGGAACAATGTTTAATTTGGATTATTGTTTGTCTTTATTGACGTATTTTTGTCTTTTCATTTTAATTTCATTTACTATTTAATATTGTTTCTTAAGTTATCTGATACATTATAAAAACTTTTTAAATTGTTCTTCAAATTAGAAAGCAAATCTATCATGAAAGGCTATTCATTTTATTTGTGTTTTTTCTTTATAATTATTTTTATGAAACAAACACTTGTATGTAACTGCACTTAAAAATGGAAATTCTACACATAAAATTGATGCAAGTTTAGGATTGATGATACAACATAGCCTTTAATATGATACATTGCAATATTAATTATTAAGACTGTTCGTGATACATAACTTTATGATAACTGATTTATTGAGATTTGTATTGTAACATCAGAAGATATGATACAGGAATATGCGATGTATCAAAACTCATTATATATATTTTTTATATTTGTTATACCTATTAAGTATCTTTAAAAAAATTTTAAATTTGAACTGAGATAATTTGAAGTAATATGATACATTACATGTACTTCTTGAAAAAATTGTGTATGACATATAACTTTACAGTAACTAACTTATTGCAGACCTTGTAAACAATTTTGATATATATAATTCATCGATTTGCATGTGTCGAACAAAATGAAAATAATTTTGATAATAACATATTATAAACTAAATCTTAATTGACTAAAAAAATTGATGAAAATTTTCTGCAATAAAAACATCACTATTATAATGAGTGTTTGAAATTACATTAATAGAGGCCAATAAGATAGCAACAAAAACAATGTTAAGAATATATCTATGGAACAACCTAGTATCTATTCTATGGCTACAATATTAGAATCATCAGTCGGAGGGACATAAAATGTACGTGGTCTTGGTGGATCGTCATGGTCACTAGAATAAACCTTCTTAGCCTTTTTAACTTCATAGTTCCATAAGAGTGTTGCATATCTCTTTCGAAGATATTCTGCATCAATATTTGATGAAGGAATCTGCATTTGATCGCTAAAAAATTTAGCATAAGCTGCCACAAAAACTCCACAGTCCCTAAGCATGACGAATTATTTAGTTAGATACTTAATAATGTGGGGATTTATGTTGTATCAGAACATATACACATGGAAAATAAATGGGTAATAATGTGCCAGCTTAAATTATGTATATTTAGAAAAATTTCAATAATAAAAATAAGATGAATTATTTCTAGATATATAAAACTGTGAGGATATACTTACAAACTTCCACTGATTTGTTGTGCAATATCTTCAATGTATTAAACATCAAATGGGTTTTGGTTCAAAGAACCAACCCCTTGACTCATCTTATTCGCGTACGCTTTGAGGCTTGACCATACAGTTCTTTGAGTGTTTTTCAGAAATTCACTATCATTAAGGTATGTTGGTAGCATGACAGACAACTTGTGGATCTCATATGATAGCTCTCTATGATGCGATGACTACATTGAGTCATACACTCGGATATATCTTTTCTTTAAAGATATCATAGCGAGCACCCAGTGAAAATTTCTATCGCAATTTACAGGGGCGTATACATCATTGACTATGTGCCAAGGCAAAACAGCTGGTATGTTGAACCCTTTGATGATGTTTATCAGTGATTCTTCATTGCTTACAACAACACACGACCTTTTGATAGAATCACCCGCTGCATCCTCAAAGTAACGTTGGTATGTCGTATCGATGTATGTTTTGAACAAGCAATTAACAGTGATATATCGGTATTCTTGATCCTTTTGTTGCTTTGATTTATTCCGAAGGTAGTAGAATATAACATCTACATGCTGCTTAAAATAACAAAATAAATAAGTTTGAGAATGAAATTCATTTGGCAAATAAAATTTGAGAATGACAGTTAGCTTCTTTATGTATATGTTATGTATCAGAATGTATAATAATGTATATATATATGTATCAGAAGCTGTTTATTGTAGGTGTAAGTCATATTTTTTTAATATCTCATCGTTCCAGTAAGAGTTGGACTGATACATTGTGTAAAACCAGTTCTTTGAAGCTGGTTGTGCAACAATAAAATTCAACAAACTAAAACCAAGTCCTGATTTGTTAGCTTTGTAGTGGTTGTAAGTCAAATTCCTACATGATTATAATGAAATGATATAAATCATTAAGATATTAAAATTATAAAATAATAATGAAAAAAGTAAAAATATCTTACTTCTTTTCATGAAGCTTTAATAATCCTTCGACAATCCAATCATAGTACTATTCGATTAGTCCGGTAGGCATATCATGGGAAATAAGATAACCATCAAACGGATGCTTTCAAGAAAAATCAAATATTGCAGATTCTTTGCCTTTACAACTTGAACCAAATTCAATTATAAATGGTGACATGAATATTTTAGTTCGCTTGCTGTTCCTTGGTGCGCGTGTTTTATTGGCATCTTGTTTACCCATGTCCACTTCAGAAAGATCTGATGGAAATCGACTATCATAGATTTGACATTCACTATCGTTGGTTTCTTTTTTGACTAATAGACTTTCTTTTCATGGCAATGAATGGTGTGGAAATTTCAGCTATAATGTTATCTATCGATTCCTGAAACGCATTAGTTGAAATCTCATTGGTAGACTCCTAAAAAAGTAAAATTATTATATATAAATTAAGTATGTATGAAAACCCATATAACATATATTGTGTAATGCAGCCTTAACATTATATCTATGTGGCAGAATTTGTAACAAAGAACTCATACAGTTTGAAAAAATAGTTATGTATCATAATATATAATATGGGTCTGATACATTTCATAAAACATTAAACTTGATTTATACAATGTATCAAGTATTTTATATAACATATGCATAACTTTTTTATACACAAAGATATTCCTAATTGATAACATATATATTCTACACCTTGTATGTTTTACGTACCTGCGGTTTATTTGAAACTTCGACATTGTCTGTATGTAAGAACGGATCAGGAAAATTGACTTTCTCTGAAAGATCATTTGAATTTACTGCCATTGCAACGCCTAGTGTGGATATGCCAGCTATGATATTATCCATCGATTCCTGAAACGCATCAGATGATATCTCGATACCTAAAAAATTCAAATTGTTAGATACAACTACCAAATAATATAACATTATACTAAAATTAATGATATCATGCATATCCTCTTTTAGAAAAGGATATTCCTAAATAACATATAATCCACAACCGTGTGTTACATGTACCTGTAGTTCATTTTGAACTTCAATATTGTCTGTTTGTAGTTCATTTTGAACTTCAATATTGTTTGTTAGTAAAATGAGATCTGGGAGATTTCCTTGCTGCAAAAGGTCATCAGACTGTATTGCAATAACTGGTGAGGAAATCTCAGCTATTCTGTTATCAATCAAATTCTAAAATGCAGCGTTCTTAACCTCAGTTACACTCTCCTGAAATATGAAATAGGTTAGATAAAGCTGACAAAATATTTGAAAATTAGCTAGATGATAAAGAACATATAAGACTTATATAGGCTGAAATAATGTCATTGTTGAGAAATAATTGACAAATATAGCAATCTTTGCATTGAATGTATTAGTTATACTACATATATTGCAAAATCTAATTAACATAATGATTTTCCACATGAATAACATACACCCAATGTAATAATTTTTTATTAGTACCTTGTGTACATTTTGAACTTCAATTGTCTCTCTCGGAATAGTCAGATCAGCAAAATTGAATTGCAGAGAAGACTCATTTGATGGTTTTTCATCCCGCTTGTGATCTCCAGTAGATACAACATTTCCATCATCATTCTGAAACACAAAAATACCATTACATTATAAAAATAATATACGATACGCATTTTTAATATTTTTACTAATTTACCTTTTCTGGTATATCCTTTGGTTGTTCATTCGGAGTTTCCAAATCATCACCATCTTTCTCATTCTTTTCCATATCTCTATTTGAACTACAATGTCAAGAACAACTTGAAAAATATATAATTTTTAAAAAGATAAATCTATATAAAATTTAATAAAATTTGATGTGATTATATTAAAAGTTACTTTTTGTGGAGCATTGCGATACTCCTTCACAGCTAACATTATCTCTTCATGATGTTTTTCATTTCTTCATGATGTTTTTTCATTAATGCTTCAATGTCATCAAATCTTTTGTCAACCTGCATAAGTTTAATTGAGTAAATTAGACATGTCAAGACAACCAATTCTAAAAATAAAAATGCGTGTTGCACTTACATATGTCTTGACTAATGATTCAATTGCATTCACATCAACATTCAGCAAAACTTTCTCGTGATTAGTTCGTCCAAACACATTAATTTTCTCTGTGGACGCACACACATTTTCGAAAGCTGGTGTTGTCTGTTTGCCGAAGTCCATTAGATATGGTTCATGTGGAGTTTGGTCAACATTTAAGTTTGATGTTTCAGAAGGTGATTCATTGACTTCTTTAATAGAGGTGTGAGCTTTTATCTTTTCTTGACTTGTCACCAATTCTTTTTGCTCAGCGTCTGTCTTTTTTTTTTAAAATGCGGTGCCAATGATGTATCAGACTTAGCCTTTGATTTAGTTAACAGTTTGAGCGGAGGTGGATTAGTACAATCATCAAAATCATCCAAAGGTAATGAACCGTCATTTTAGCTTTTTGATCAACTTTTGTTTGCTGTCTGAAAGATGTGGACGGCAAAGTTGAATTGACAGAATCTTTCAAATCCATTCCATCATGATTTGGCAATTAAAGATATTTCAACTCATCAACTGTAGGACTTATGTTGGTATACACATACTGTAATTAAGATTGAAAAACACAACAAATTCAGTTAAATGAATGTATAGTAAGTGCAATAATGTATTAATATTCTACATAGCATACAGTGATATACCATAAACTGTATAGATATGTATCAGAGTTTATTATATAATTACTGTAATTTATCATACAACAGTGAAGACAATTATTTGTTGCAGTAATTGAAATGAAAGTTGTTTGATCAACTATTATATTACAGTATGAACGAGTAACATGCTTCATAATATATAAAAGAAAATTTCATGTGTGCAACATAAAATACAAAATGAGATTGAAAATAACTAGAAATTACCTTGCTAAACATTCCATTCATGAACTTCTCAAATTTAGGCTTTGTTCCAACAACAAATCAGTTACATATCCCTGGGATACGATTACCAATACGGCAAGCAATGCTTTTATCTACTTCAGAACAACATTCGTAGATCCAGACGTTCAAAACATATG
The DNA here is from genome assembly GCF_002878395.1 of Capsicum annuum. Classification (NCBI taxonomy): domain Eukaryota; kingdom Viridiplantae; phylum Streptophyta; class Magnoliopsida; order Solanales; family Solanaceae; genus Capsicum; species Capsicum annuum. The sequence goes on from NC_061121.1 coordinate 46,839,972, forward strand.
TCATTCCTCCTAAATAATAAAGCTGCTTTTCAACAAAAAAGTCCTGTCTCAACGAGTTCATCAACTTGTTGAAAGCAATCTTACCCCACGGATATTGTTCATATCGACCATCTTCTACCATATTGAATTCTATAAAACTAATAGATACAACATATTTTTCAGATAACAAAAATGTATGAATGAAAAATAATATGGTCATCCACAATGTATTCTGCTCATTATCAAAATTGTCTATCTTATACCGATCGACAATTTTTTTTGGAGATTCCATTTTTTGCCTCTCAGAAATACTTTGTCATTAACACAAAGCTTTCTAAAGTCGGATATTGAAAGTCCTCAATGTTTGAGGTGCAATTAAGACCACTAATAAGAGCAACTTCATATATATAAAATTTCAGAATTGTCCCCTTGATATAAACATGAAATTCATTTGGGTTATCTTGTTTACACTCAGGCATCAACAAACATTTGGTAATTTGACCTTGAAAATTTGATTTAGGCATATCAACAAACACACCAAAGCATGTCTTCTTAAACATATTAAGCACTTTTTTACCCACAAAGTACTCAACATCGGTCGCAAAATTATGGTTGCACGAAATGCCAAACCTCAGTGGATGTTGTGGAATAATTTTGATCACGTATTTCACCCCCTGCATTAAGAAACAGTGATGTATCATAATGCAGTCACTGACCTTATTTACATAAGTAATGTATCAGATTAAAAATTAGCTTTAACAATTGGTACATATTGAATTATGATACATAACTATAACATATGCATCAGACATCCTGATTAAATTCGTACTTATGAATAAGAATGTATCAGACATCCTGGTAAAATTTTAACTTAGTACTAAACAATAATGTATCATAATACATTCACTGACCTTATGTAAATAATTAATGTATCAGATTAAAAATTATCTTTAACATTTGTTTCACGTTGTGTTATGATACATAACTATAACATATATATCATACATCATGATAAATTTCTTACTTATGTATCATAATAAGATAACTTGTGATGTATCATAATGCATGCAAAAACATGATCTTCATCGTTTTGTATCAGACTAATTGGCAACACTAATATTTGTTAATAACAATAACTTATTTTGAAGAAATTCGTGGATTAAATACATAAATAACATACCTTTGGTAATGGGTCTCTTTTCACAACTCCCTTTCTTTTTTCCTTTGAAATAGTAACAACAGACTTCTTTCCTTTAGCACTAGCAGCATCTCATAACTTTTTCATGATTGTCAGATCGTTTTAATACTTAGATCTATTTTCACAAAATCTAACTTTCTTATAATCGAAGTTACCAGGAACAAACCCAGATATATCAATTTTATTAGAAGTTAACTCAAATTGAGCAAGACCCAAACTAAAAAATGGTCCTGACTCCATTAATAGTGATATAATGTTTAAAGAACATAAAATTGATAAAGGATTTTTTCAATTTCTAAACTAATAAACAAAAGCATCAACTATAAACAAACTAACCTCTAATTAATTTTGAAAAAATACGTTAATGGAGTAATGGTAATGGAAGATAACGGTTGTTGCTTTAAGATCGGATTTTGGCATAATATTCGAAAGTAATGCCGTGATTTTAGGCTACAAAACCAAAGTGGGGTATTGTGTTGAGGTGTAGGTTGTGATGTATCAGCAAAAGTGCGTGTGTTGTGTCTTAGAAGGGATTTTTGTAATATATTCCTTATGGGTGCCGTATCTATGTTATGTCATCTGCTTCTGTGCTTTACTATGTGTTTGTGTGATATCTCGTGACTTGAGCCGGGGGTCTTTCGGAAACAGCCTTTCTACTTCATCAGAGGTAGAGGTATGGACTGCGTACATCTTACCCCCCCCCAGACCCCACTAAGTGGGAATACACTGGGTTTGTTGTTGTTGTTGTTGGTATTTAAAGAAATATAGAAAATATAAGGTGTTGACTTATGTAATTTTTCCTAAAAAAGTCTATTTAGAGAGGAAAAGAAAATTGAGACAAGGGGCAAAATCAAGGGCAACATACACTCCGAAAAAAGAAATTCATCGGAGTTTTGCTATTGAAGTCGAAGGAAGTCTTTTATATAGACTAAATATGAGTTTTAATTGGGAAAATTAGCACCAAATATTGAAAAATTATTCACCAAAGACTAGTAATTAGGTTATAAGGCATAGTTTTGATAAACTGACAATGCGTTCTATAAATATGTTTATCGGTTATATGCTAGTTATATTACTCATACAATAACAACAACAACATACTCAGTGTATTTCCACATCATGAGATCTGGGGGGGGAGGGAGTGTACGCAGACCATACCACTACCTCAGGTGAAGTTGAGAGGCTATTTACAATAAACCCCCGGCTTAGAATCGATAACAGTATAACAAACACAAAAGATAAAAGCATATAATCTAGTACAGTAAGCAAAATAAACTAACACCGCTAGCAACAAGATAATTCTACAACTACAAGATAATACTAAGAACTATCTAACCAAAATTATAGACATCACACAACACCTCGAAAAAAAACTACAGACACAAAAAAATGCTCTCTTCTATTACCGACTCACTCCCACCCCCTAACCCTCTATTCTGATCCGCGTCCTCCACACCTTTCTATCAAGGATTATGTCCTCTATAAGTTGTAACTGCTCCATATCATGCCTAATCACCCCCCTCCAATATTTCTTTGGTCTACCTCACCCCCGCTTAAAACCATCTATAGCTAGTTTCTCACACCTCCGCAATGAAGCATCCGAGCCCCTCCTGATCATGTGCCCGAACCAACGTAACCTTACTTATCATATATTGTCCTCCACCAAAGCAACTCCTACCTTCTCTCGAATAATCTCATTCCTTACCCTATCTTTCTTGATATGTCCACACATCCCTCATAACATTCTTATCTCTGCCACCTTCAACTTTTGAACATGGGAGTTCTTAACTTGCCAACATTCTACTCCATACAATATAGCTGGCTGGAATTCCATTTGTAGAACTTACCTTTAAGCTTCGGGGGAACAATCTTATCATATAACACTCCCGAAGCGAGCCTTTATTTCAATCACTCTGCCCCAATACGATGTATGATATCCTCGTTAATCTTGCCATTCTCCTAAATCATAGGTCTCAGATACTTGAAACTCTTCCTTTTCTAAATGGACTGAGAGTATAGCTTCACTACCACTCCATCCTCCTATAATACATCACTAAACTTACACTCCAAGTGCTCCGTCTTGGTTTTGCTCATCCAAAATCCTTTAGACTCAAGCATCTGTATCCACATCTCTAACTTATTATTAACTCCTCTTCAAGTATCATCAATCAGTACCACATCATTCACAAATAACATACACTAAGTCACCTACCCTTGAATATGTCGCGTCAAAACATCCATCACCAAGGAAAATAAAAATGGGCTAAGAGTTGGTCCCTGGTGCAACTCTATCAGAACTGGAAATTGCTCCGAATCTCTACCTACCATTCTTACACAAGTCTTCACCCCATCATACATGTCCTGGATTGACCTAGTGTATTCTACGGGCACCCCTCTAGCTTTCAAGCACCTCTATAGAATCTCCCTTGAAACTCTGTCATATGCCTTTTTAAGATCAATAAACACCATATGCAAGTCCTTCTTCCTCTCCCAAAACTGATCCACTAATATCCTCACAAGGTGAATGGCCTTAGTGGTCGAGTGACCTGTCTTGAAACCGAACTGATTCTCAGAGATATTCATAATTCTTTGCAGCCTCAACTCTACCACCCTTTCCGAAAACTTCATAGTATGACTAAACAACTTAATGCCTCGATAGTTGTTGCAACTCTGAATGTCTCCCTTGTTCTTATATAATGGAACCATCATACTCTACCTCTATGTTTCAGGCATTCCGTCGCCCTAAAAATGATGTTAAACAACTTTTTTAACCACTCCAAACTTGCCCCACTAGTGCTCTTCTAAAAATTCACTGGAATCTAGTCTGGCCCCATTGCCCAACCCCGCTGCATTCTATGAATAGCCCCCTTGACTTACTCAACTTTGTTATACCTACAATAACCATAATCACAATACTACTCAGATTTTTTCAAGTCCCCCAACACTGAACCTTTGTTCCCCTCGCTGTTCAAAATTTTATGAAATTAGGATTGCGACCTCTTCTTAATAAGGGAATCCTCAGCCAACACTGTACCATCATCTTCCTTGATGCACTTTACTTGATCAAGGTCACGAGCCCTTTGCTTCTTGGCCTTGGCAATCCTATACAACTTCTTATCCCCTCTTTTCTCCTCTAACTCTGTATACAAGCTCTCAAAAGCTATTATCTTCACCACCATAACCACTACTTTAGCCTCTCTTCTAGCTACTTTATACTCTTTCTTATTCGTCTTCCTTTCCTCATTATCCTCTCTCTCTACCAACTTAGCATAAGCTTCCTTCTTAGACTCTACCTTTCTCTTAACCTCTTTGTTCCACCACTAATCTCCTCGATGCTTGCCAGATCAATCTCTCAAGATATAAAACACCACTCTAGTGATCTAGCTAATGCAACTGGAAGCCGTCTCCCACATACTAGCCACATCCCCTTTACTCTCGCAAACCTCCTACTCTTCAACTTCTCTCCCATTTCTTAAGCACTAGCCAGTAAAGCTACCCCACTTAATCTTGGGCCGAGCCTCCACACTCCTCTTCTTTTTATCCTTATTGATAAGAAAGTTCATCACCAACAACCTATGTTGAGTTGAAAGATTTTCGCTAGGTATTACTTTACAGTTTTTACATAGCGCTCTATCACTCTTCCTACGGAGCAAAAGTCTATCTAAGTCTTGGCCACTAAACTACGAAATTTGATAAGGTGATCCTGCTTCTTTGGAAAGTTCGAATTCTCTATCCACAACCCAAAAGCCCTAAAAAAATCCAAAAGAAAAGCTCCTCCTTTATTTCTCTCCCCAAAACAGAAACCGCTATGCACATCATCATAACCTCTTGACAAAGACCCAATATGCCCATTGAAATCTCTTCCCCCGAAAAGCTTCTAAGTGCTTGAGAAGTTCTTCACCACGTCATCCAAAACCTCCCAAAAGCCCTTCTTTTCCACCTCATCCAAACCTACTTGCAGAGCGTAAGCACTAATAACGTTCACTGTACACCCTCTAATGACCAACTTAATAGATATCAACCTATCACTAACTCTCTTAACCTCTACTACCTGCTCCCTAAATTCTTCATCTACTAAGATACCTACCCTATTTCTATGTCTTACGATACCAGAGTACCACAACTTATATCCATCCATATCCCTCGTCTTAGTGCGTACCCATTTAGTTTCCTGGACACACGCTATACTAACCCTCCTCTTTCTAAGATTTTTCACCAGCTCTATAGACTTACCTTGAAATGACCCTATGTTCCAGGGCCCAACTCTCAACCTAGAAGCACCCTTATTCAATCTAGCCCTATTCCCCCTCGCCTACAACCCCAGACTCAAAACTAAATTCGATCCCAGCCCCAACCCCAACCTATAACATAACCCTAGTCCACCATATATCTCCCCAACCACCATTCAAATAGATACAATAGAAAAAAATAGAGAAAAACACGACTGGCAAAAGGGTACGACTAAAAACTGCTAAATAGGCAAATAAAACCAGAAGAGATGAAAAATATATATATATCAAATGAGATAGGACGTATCCGCCTTCAATAGTCAAGAAATCTAGACCAAATAAACTAGAATAGATAAAACAAGTGCACCTGATTTGAAGAGAAGATGAAGTGAAGTAAGTACATGTTCTTGAATCCGTTCGTTGGATTTTGGCAATTTAATGTAGAAATTAGTCGTCGGAATTGCTGTCATTGCCTTTATCTACTACTGATACCAACCCTTAACTCGATCACTAAAGAATGTATATCATGGTAGATTGATCGGACTTCATGTACCTGCAAGGGGTTATAAAATACAAAAAGAGGCCCGAGAGAAGTAGAAAGAGCAAAAATCTGGTCGTCGGAGGACTCTTTATAGAAAAATCTAATCCGAAGAGATGGTCAGAAATTCTATTCTGACGAGATGGTCAAAAATTATATTTCAACAAGGTGATCAAAAATTTCACACCGACGAGATGGTCGGAAATTCTACTCCGATGAGATGGTCAAGAATAGAGTTCTTGAATTGTTGAAGCTTGTTTGGATCTAGTTTTGGGGTCATTTTAAATAGGTTTTACGGTGAGGGATTCCACCACCGGAATAGTAACAGCGGCTATGGAAACTTGTGTCTCTTACAGTAATAGATTTCTCTTAGAACCTTTACTAGTGGGAAGGTAGAAGTAGCATACTATTATTAATCTCTCTTGAATAGGGACCTACTGATAAGATGTTTGACTCCTTTACGAGGTGTCCATTATTATTGGCTATTCTTGAAGTATAATGCCACACTGATTACATAATTCATTCATGGAAACCTCCTAAGAGATAAAACTTGATATGATAGTATTTGTTGGCTATTTTCAAATTGTTAAATTGATTTCTTATACAATGGTTACCATTTTCTGGAAGATCATTATTTCATGACTCTTTATGATTATCATGCTAGGCTGATTATGACTTGTCCCAAAAAATGATTGTGGTTAAGTGTTATTATTCACTGAGCTAGCGTCTTACTCTATGTTATTATTTTTATAGAGAATGCATATGACATTAGTGAGGATTTTGTTAGCTAGAGAATTCGAGTTGGTATATTACTGGTGAGCCTTGCACTTGCTCGTGTGGGTAATAGTTTATTTATTTATTATGTTCTTTTTTCTTTAAAACTCTTAGAGTCCCTCCACAACCATGTCTTTAGAGTTTGAGTATTTTTTCGTTAGTGTGGACTTGTGAAGTTATTGACTTCTTCTCATGTTTTCGAGATGGATTTCATATTGTTATTAGTGGTATTAGTGCATTATTGATGGTATTAGTGCATTATTGGTGGTATTGGTATGTTGTGTTGTTGAACTGAGACAAGAAAATTTTTTGATAGGCCAAAAAATAGGGAAAACACTGATCGATTTTCTATAGAATAATAATGAGCTTTCTTTGGAGCTCAAACCTTCTTAGCATGGGTCATGATCCTATTTTTGGGTTGTGATAATGTTTGTATCAGAGACTAGATTATTTCTGTGACTATTGGAGCACATGGTAGTAGTATAATCTCAATTATGGTTATGTTACAGGTCATTTCTATAATCATGATTCTGCGAGAGCGTGATAGGATGTGTCTATATTTTGTTTTCCATTCTTACTTGCGTGTGTGACATCTAGGACTAATTAGATAAATCTAACCATATTTGTTTATTAATTAGATTATTTGCACTCGAGCAACTAATAATAGGGGAAGAGGTAGAGCTCACAGAAAGGGCCAAAGTAGGGGTCGTGGTTATACCATAGGGAATCACATTACCACTCTGAGAATTTAAAAAAAGCTCAGTCTTGAAATAAATATTAGTCCACCTCCACCATCACATGAGGGTAGTACTGCTGAGGCACTTGCTTTCATACAAAAAGTCATTGAGGGTTTAACTGACTGACTAGATAGATAGGAGAGGGTTGGTTAGCCTAATTTCACATAGCCACTGCCATAGTTACAGGCACCTGTACAAACTTAGAAGTTTGGAAACAAAGAGGTATCTTTGTAGGAGTTGTTGAAGTTGAAATCACCAAAATTTAAAGGTTTTGATTGTTCAACTGATCCTCAAAGTATTTAGATGGTACATTCAACGCAATGTGTGCGTTAGGATATTCTAATGGGAGATTTGTGGAGCTTGCATCTTACAAATTATAGGACTCAACTAATACTTGGTATGATACATCATTACTAGAAAGGCCTGCTGGAGCAGCACCACTGATGTGGAATGAGTTCACTAAGTTCTTTATGGATAACTTTCTTCTTAAAAGTCAGAAGATGAAATATGCAGATTAGTTTTGGAAATTAGTCCAGACTCCAAATATGGACATGCCGACTTATAATACCAAATTCTACAGGTTGTCTAGATATGCTCCGTACTTAGTGTCCACAAAAGCAGTTCAAGTTCAGAGGTTTTTTTAATGGGCTGGTTGCTCATCTCTATAATGTCGTATTCCCACAGCTGAAAGTATTGACCTATTATGAGATAATGAATCTTGCTAGAAAAAATAAGGTGTGGCACCCCTAATTTTTGAGCTTTAAACCCTCCAAGACTTGAGTAATTAAATTAGCCAAGTTTCTAGAATAATGTCAAAACTATTAGTGACAATGGTCCAGGGCACGAGTTGTGAGGTGACGTAATAATTTATGGGAATGACTCATTACTATGATAATGTGTTTGCCTAGGACTTGGTCCCTTAATACCGAGTCCAAAGTATGACTCGTTATGAGATATAACGAGTTATTTGGAGGGACTCGTTGGCTCAATAGTTACCTAGGAATTTAACCTGTGATCACGAGTTGTCGTGATGACTCATTATGTTAGACAATGAGTCTTTATGTCAGACTCATTATCATAATAGTGAAGGATCAAATTTTTGGTTCTTAGGTAATGACTTCAGGCCATGACTCATAGTCAGGCCTCACAAGTTGATACCCAGGTCTGATAACTGTACTCAGTATTTTCCCGCACATTTTAATTAAGGTCATTTTGGTATTTTCTTCCTTTTACACTATTCTCATGAATTAAAAACACTCTAATGAATCATTTAACATTAGTTATCAAAATCAAAACACTATTTCTTCCTTTTCAACTCCCAAGGCAAGAAACACTAGGGGTTTACAAGAAAATCAACCAGTCAAGCTCCAAACTTTGAATCCCTTTCAATTCTTTGTGTATTTTAGGCGTGTCTCTCATCCCTAAACTTGTATTTTACATTATGACATAAATTGATTCAACATTCAGGTGATTTAAATGTTGGGTTTGAATTTTGGTTGAGGGCTTTTGATTGGTTTCTTCTTGAATTATTTCTCCATTATTTAAATATGTTATTCATGATTTATGTAGATTTTTGGGGCTTAATGGGTACATTATTATGGGAATTTGAATGGGGAACATGGATTTCCCCAAATAGATGGATTTTTGGTTTGGTAATGGCATTAACCTCTACCCACCTTCATAACTTTGGTTTCAAATTTGGAATTTGCATAACTTAAATTACTTTTGGAATCTTACATTGCACTAAAGTATAATGTATAATGAAAATGGTTTGGAATGACCTTGGTGGCAATGGTTTGAATTTTTAATGGAATTTGGGAGCCTAATGGTTAATTGGATTAGTTTGGAATAATTATATATGCTTGGAAGCATATTGGTATGATGATACTATATTGGTAAATGCCTTAATGAATAACTCTTGGGTTAATAGTCGGGTTTATGTGTAAACTGCTTTAATTTGGTCTTAAAGAGAATTTTGAAGCTTACTGTGAAGGTGTAGTCTCGAAGGAACCAACACTGGAAAGCATGTTTGTCGGTGTGGGGGTCTAAATGACCATGTGCTTGGTGCATATATTATATTTTAAAATATCTACCGCTTTGCTATCTTTGGCCTTTTCTTGTTTTCCTTGTTTCGTGCGGCTAACACACACTAGGACCCTTTTAGTAGGGGAGTTGAACCCATATATCCCATGGGTGCCCTTAAGACAGAGCGAGCTACACAGTTTAGGTTAATGGTTTAAACTTTTATGTTCATGATCCTTTTTCATGTATATAATTATTGTATATGTGGTTTTGATTGATTTTGGCAATGACATTATTTTATCACTTTTCCTAAGTTACATATTAGTACGTACCCCATTGACCGTCCCTGGATGCTACATCATTTCATGATGTAAGGTTTGAGGGTTTTTTTGTTACTCTTGTGCAATATTAGGTGGTGTAGTTCTTTAGTTGATTTGCTGTGAAGTAGTGATCCTCCATATTTTGGAAAGTCCTGCCATTTTATTAGGTTTCTTTTCAGATTTTGGAAATTATGAGTTTTTCTTTGTCATGTTTGAGGGCATGTCCCGACCTAGTTTAGTATTCTGGTTTTAGAGGCTTTTGTGAATAAGTCTGGGATTGTTGTTTGTTTGATTCTTAGTTCTCATTTGGTTTATCTATTCTTCTTATCATCATATTTGGTTATCTTTCACTGTATTATTTTTTATTGTGTTTTAGACATTAGGTGAAAGTGGTGGTCTCTGGATCACGGTAAGCTTGAGATACCCGTCATGACTAGACCTGGTTTGGGTAGTGACATAAGGAACAAGGTCATACAGAGTGGGCAGATTATGATGTTAATAAAAAGGCTAAGATGTGGAGGGGAGGGTCTTTCAGTAGTGTTGTTAGTGCAAATCACAGAGTGGTAAATAAGAGAAAATAGCAGTGCCATCGACAGGGATAGTTTGAGTCTGAATATTGATGATGATATTGACGACATATATACTCGATTTAAATTTAGAGGATGATTATATTATTAATTACATTCTTACAGGTTCAAGTCTCGGATATTTACTATGATATTTATCATGATATTGATGATATGGCATTGAGGACTTGAGGGGTGTAATGATTAAGAATAGGGATACTAGCTAAGTCTAAAAGTAAGAAAGTGATATAATGAGGCATGGCGTGGATGGATTCTAGTTGTTTCATGGTAATTTGTAGATGATGATGGTTTGGGTTATGCTTTACTTGACTGTACCCGCCAGGATTATAGGAGCCTGTGTTGGGTTATTTACTTTTCCACACTTATTGGCTTATGTGGGTCAATCTTGTAGTTATAACTGCATGTGATTCCTGCTATCATTCTGGTTTATTTTTACCATTTATATATAACGAATGTTGGATATATTTCAGGTTTGATTCTTTACCTTAAGTTAGTTATGTTATCTTGCATTTTATCGTAACTATATCATAATTTAGCTCAGTTGGCTGATGATGCCTTCTGAGTACCCATGTTTTGGTACTCATACCATACTTCTATACCTTTTTGGTGCAAATTAGAATACTAGTTGCCACTGGTGATTGGATAATCATGCCATAGTTGATTCCAGAGTTACGGTGAGCTCTTGGAGTCGGAGTTTTCCCATTTTCTTCTAACTTACTTATGTGTAGTCTCTAGTTTCAATACAGGATTGTACTGACCATTTTAGAACTTGGGTTATATTTATATAGTAGCTCTATTACTGGTTCTACCAGGTCGTGGGATGGTTTCTATGTTATGACTATCTTTTAGACTATTTTATTGCTTGTTTATATCTATCTTTATTGTCTATTTTACCCTCTTTTTGGGGTATTTCCACCTAGTTAGACCATTGCAATTAGCTTTGAACTACGGTTTAGATTACTTAATGGTGGGACTTAGTAGGTGTCATTATGACTCATAAATTGGATCATGACTAATTGGTATCAGAGCCTAGGTTTCACCAGTATTGTTGGTACAAGAGCAAGTGTCTAGTAGAGTCCTGCAGATTAGAACGATGACATTTATTTCCTATATTTGGGAGGCTATAGGATATTCTTAGGAGTTCTTCACTTTTTAAATCATTTTATGCTAATTATCGGAGTTGGTTTCTAAGACACTTCTTTGATTTCACTTTTTCACAAATGATTAGGACACGTGCTACCGCTATGCAAGATAAAGGTCTCGAGATCAAGCCTAGGGATCCTATTATTGTTTATGGACACGCTAGAAGTCGTGGATAACCTCGAGATGTGTCCCCAACTAGGGTCTAGTATAGGGGGTCTTCACTAGAACTTATTCCCTTTTTGCATCTAGAGGTTCTTCTACCCCAGCCAGCGGTGGGGTAGGGACTAGCCTAGGCTTCATCAAGGTTTATTTCTTCTTAAGTACTCAGGGGTGATTTGGTTCAACTTTTCGATTTGTTGGTGGTGTATAACCTATAGCTGCGGCTTCAGAGTTGAGGTCCCTCCTGCACTAGTAATTGTTCATCCAGTAGTTGCTCAGCCAGTGGTTTCCCAGCCTTCTATGTCTTATAAGGAGCAGAAGATGTTGGGTAGGTTCTTGATATTGGCTCCACCTAGGTTTCCTGGTGCATCAGGCGATGATACATATAAGTTTCTAATTGCTTGTGGGGATATGCTTTATAATTTAGATCTAGTTGAGACTCGTGGTGTGGACTATACTAATTTTCAGTTGGACTTGCCAGCTTGACATTAGTGGAGAGGTCATCTTGATTCCAGCCCAGCGGATCTTCTTTTTTGACATTGGCTTAATTCTCTAAGACCTTCTTAGAAAAGTAATGCCTCGTAGCCTTAGGGATCATTTGAGGGATCAATTATCAAGATTGAAGTAGGGCTTCATAATGGTTGTGGAGTATGAGGATCATTTTTATGAGTTTTCTAGGCATGCTACTTCTATTCTGTCTACTAAGTATAAGAGGGTTCAGTGCTTTGTTCTAGGATTGAGACTTCTCTTTTGCATGTCCACTCAGAGTTTGGTTGCTGCAGGTAGGCATTTTACTGAGGTTTTTAATCATGATCAAGTGATGGAGGAGATTCATCACAAGGCCCAAGGAGGAAGCAATAAGAGACCTCCGTATTAGTGTAGTTTCAGTGGGAGTCGTAGTAGCTCCCAGTTCAGCGGCAGTAGTTTTCAAGGTAGGTACCCTCCACATCAACCGTATCTGCCTCAGTGTTAGACTAGTATACTATTTAGGCAGTCACCCCTGATTCCTGATGGAGGTTAGTCTTATGTTAGTGATCCGCGTAGTCAAGGTAATGACTAGTTTTTGAGGGGTTCGCCTCTTGGTTATTCTAGTAGTGGTGGTTACTCTGGGTCAATTGAATCATCTGGTTCTTGTTTAGTTCATGGTCTATGTTATAGTTGTGGGGGTCATGGTCATTATTCGTGAGAGTTCCCTAGTCAAGAGGCAATTATGGTTTCAACTTAGAGTGTTCCCCGTATTAGAGCAATCATCCCTCAGCTAGAAGTGGTTCACATGGTTGTAAGGGTGGTCTCTAGGGTACTCATAAAGGTTCTCAAGCAGGTACGATTGAAGAACTATCAGGAGCCAAGCCAGGTGGCGTGGTCTATTGTATGTAGTACCTACTAGACCCAAGGTTGAGTCTTTAGATACTATTATTATAGGTACGATTTTGGTGTACCATTAGTCGGCCTTTGCTTTATTTAATTTGAGATCCACTTATTCTTATATGCCTGCTTATTTTTCTCCTAGAACAGACTTATCTTAGGATTTATTATCTATGTCATTACGTGTATCTACCCCCGTGGGTGATTCTTTAGCAGTGGATTGGGTTTTCAAATCTTTTGTTGTGACTGTTAGATATATTGATACTCATGCTGATCTTATTATGCTAGACATGGTGGATTTTGATGTAATTTTAGGCATGGATTGGTTATCTTACTATCATGCGGTCATAGATTATTTGCCAAGATCGTTACCTCGATCATGCCTGGAATACCCCCAATCATGTGACAGAGAGCTATTATCCATGAGCCAACAGGGATTATATCTTTTATGTGTGCTAGGAGACTTATTTCGAGGGGTTGTGGCTCTCATTTCACTTATATTCATGATATTAGAATAGAGAGTCTGTCTTTTGACTCTGTTTTGTAGTTCATAAGTTTCCTGATGATTTTCCTACTGATTTGCCTGGTATACCTTCTACCCGTGAGATTGACTTTGTTATTGATCTTGAGCCTGGCACCCAACCTATTTCTATGGCACCTTACTGTATGGCTCCTGTCAAGCTTAAGTAGTTAAATTCTCATCTTCAGGATCTTTTTGGTAAGGGTTTATTAGACCGAGTGTGTCCCTTTGGGGAGCTCCTGTGTTATTTTGAAGAAAAATAATGGCTCCATGCGTACATGTATTTATTATACGCAGCTTAATAAGGTGATAGTGAAGAATAGTTCTCCTATGCCCCATATCGATGACTTGTTTGGCCAGCTTTAAGGTACAACGATGTTTTCTAAGATTGATTTGAGGTTTGTTAACCATCAGTTGAGGATTCGGGCTGAGGATATCCCGAAGACAGTGCCTTAAGGACCTATTGCCATTATAAGTTCTTGGTGATGTCTTTTGAATTGACTAATGGCTCAACCACTTTTATGGATTTTATGATTCAAGTGTTCAGGCGTTATTATGATTCCTTCGTGGTTGTGTTCATCTATGACATCCTTATATATTCGAGGAGTAGCGAGGAACATATGCAACATTAGAAGATTGTGCTTCAGACTTTAAGAGATCATGTGCTTTTTGGCAAGTTCTCTAAGTACGAGGTTTGGCTTGATTAGGTGACATTTCTTGGGCATCTGGTGTTTAAGGATTGGATTATGGTAGACCAGGAAAAGATTGAGGCTATTCGTGATTGGGCCATGCCCACATCTTCAACTGAGGTACTTAACTTCATTGGCTTAGATGGTTATTATAGATGATTCATTGAGGGTTTTTCTATGGTTTCACCGCCTATGACCAAATTGACTCAAAAGGAGTTCCTTTTCGATGGTCTGAGAAGTGTGAGTCGAGCTTTGGAAAGCTCAAGGAGTTTCTCACTTCAATGCTTATTTTGGCTCTTTCTGTTGAGGGTGTGGGATTCACCATGTATTGTGATGCTTCTGGTGTTGGTTTGGGTTGTGTATTGATGTAGCAAGGTCATGTTATCGCTTATGCTTCGAGGTAGCTTAAGGTGCATGAGCAAGTATCCCACTCATGATTTAGAGTTGGGGGATGTAGTCTTCACGCTTAAGATTTTGAGGTATTTTCTTTATGATATACATTGTGAGATTTTAACTGATCATCGCAGTCTTCAGCATCTTATGACCCAGAGAGATCTTAATGCTAGGCAGTGTAGATGGATGGAGTTGCTTAAGGATTATGATATCTCTATTTTGTATCATTCGGGCAAGGTGAATGTGGTCCCAAATGCCTTGGGCCAAAAAGAGTGAGTATGGGTAGTTTGGCTTGTATTTTAGTTTCTCAAAGGCCGTTGGCAAGGGATATTTAGTCCTTAGGCAAATTGATGGTTCACCTTTATATTTCAGTCCCTAGGAGGATTCTTGCCTGTGTTGAGGCTATGTAAGACCCCGCAAAATTTCCTAGCTTAATTCAGTCCTTTAAGCTTGTCAAGGGGTCCCAGGTTTAGAAGATTCTAGCTAAGTTTCCTGACTTAGTTTAATTTTAGCCTTAGAAAGTTGGCAATCTTATTTTGCGACCTGAATTTCCTTTTGTGGACTATATTTTGATTAATTCATGATCAGGAAGGTCAATAGGTGTTTCGGGACAAGTTTTGGATTTTTTGGACCACATTTAGACCACGTTTAGAATCCCAAAATAGTGGAACAACATGATCTTGGCGCCCCGCATCGCCTATCATATTGGTTAATATTGTTGTAGGTTGCCAGCGTCAAACTCTTGAGACACGGCACGATCATGGCGTGATGCATCGAGTATCGCGTCGATGGCATCGATGCGCCACATCGATAACCACGTCGGTGCCTAGTTTTCAGTCATTAAATGACCGCATCCTTAAGGGTAATTAGGTCTTTTTTCCATGCACTTCAGCCCCCATAACACGAAACTTAGCCCTTTTTTTTTGGCTAAATACATTCACTATTTCACAATTTCTCAAGAACAAGAAAACCCTAGGTGATTAATTCCAAATCAAGAACTCAAGCTTTCCTCCACAAATTTT
Organism: Capsicum annuum; assembly: GCF_002878395.1. NCBI lineage: Eukaryota > Viridiplantae > Streptophyta > Magnoliopsida > Solanales > Solanaceae > Capsicum > Capsicum annuum. The sequence goes on from NC_061121.1 coordinate 46,855,647, forward strand.
CAAGAAATCATCCACCAAGGTATGTAAAGTGTTCATCCAAGGGTCCCTTCCACCCTTGGAGCTCAAGAAACCCTTTTCAAAATATAAATTTTGAATTCCATGTTGTGGGCTTGATTGTACACATGTTAATGTTGTGATATGAATTCAAAGATTGAATCTTTATTAAATTTTCATGACTTTATATTAGTATGTGGATTGAAATCCTTAAATTTGAAGTGCTTGATATAGCCATGATGTATTAGTTGTTAATGTATACCCTAGAAAAAGTTATGTGTTCCATGTATTTTTTAAAATGCCTAAGTGAATAAAAATTGTGCATTATGACCCATTTGTGATCTAAATGATGAACTCATGATGTACCTACATGTTCAAAATGACTCCCATGCTTAAGCTATGTCTTGTAATGATTTGGTAAAATGCTCATAAGTAGGGATTTGTGAAATTATGTTATGTTAGCATGCATTCCTATTCATGTGTAAGCTTATGACTTGCAAATGTTTCATGAAATCCCTCAGTGGTTGTATTATGAATTGTTGACTATGGTTATGTGTTCAAGAAGTGTCATGTCCTATTTATATTCATTCTATCGAGTCCTGGGGGTTTCTAATACCCGATAATTTAGTTGTGTGCCTAGAGCCAGTGTCAGTTTTTAAGATAACCTTAGTCAAGCCATGATTAGTAGTACTCTCAGTCAAGCTTCAGAACTCAGTAGAACTTAGTTAGTTACATGAATCAAGAAAGCTCAGTAGATCCAGTATCAGTTTAGTCCCATTCAGTATTCAATTCAGTTCTTAATAAATTCAGTCAGTTAATAGAACTCAGTAGTATTCCATCAGTCAACGGAACTCAGTAAACTCAATTCAGTTAAACAGTACAATCAGTAACATCTCATTCAAGCCTAGTGTGAACTAGGAAATCAGTTCAGTGTCTATTCAGTTGGGAGTAAAATTTCATCACCGAGTGAACCTAGGGATGAGGGCTCACCTGTCAGTCAGTAGAGGGTGTGATCCTTAGAAGTAATCCTTGCATTCTAGAACCACGTAGCTAATGTAGGTTGAGATATATCCCCATGAGTCTAGGGTTAATACATCTCATTCTAGTTCTCCTACCAGCGAGGGGTTAATGAAAAAGCTCCCTGTCAGCAGAGGGTTAACTCACAGCTTGTATTTACCCATGGCACAGTATTGGTACCCTTCCAACTCTGGTCATAAGTTGGACCCCACCAGTTCAGTTATAGGGCATGTCAATTAGATGATTACCTTCCACAGTCTCAGTCTCAGTCTTCAGTAAGAAACTAAAATAATTCCTCAGATTTCAGGACTGTCATATGCAGTCACTCAGCTCAGTACGAAACTCAGCTAGTTTCATAAAAATTAAAACTGTCAGAAATAGTTATTCAGTTAACAGTACATCATTTATCAGTAATCCATGTTATCAATAAACTTAGTATAGTTCCACAACTTCAGAACTGTCAGATACAATCGTTTAGTTACCAGTTATACAGTATCCATAAACTTAAACATCTTTTAACCAGTATTTAGATCCAGTATTCAACTTTATCACAACCTCAGTTACAATCCACGTATTCATGCATATATTCTCACACAGTCATATTCATGTTATTCAGTTAGTTATAGTTCATGTATATGAACCCTTGCATTCATCCTTACCTCACTTTGCATACCAGTACCTTCTCACGTACTGATGCATATTTCTCTCTTGCTCTATAGTGTTTTATACCATTGGTTTGGACACTTATGTTCCTGATCGCACTTAGCAGTTCAGGTTTCTACAGTCAGAGATAGTGGTGAGTCCTCATAGTTTGAGGACATGATTTTTTTATCATTTCAGTACTTCAGTATTTAGTTTATTTTAGCAGTTGGAGTTAGTTGGGGACATGTCCCATCAACTCCTTATTCAGATAGTTTAGAGGCTTTTTTAGATTATAGCATGTTCAGACAGTTATTTCAGTTTTGGTATTATTATATCCTATTTCAGATTTATTACAGTATTGAACCTTATGGCAGTTCAGCCCATTATTCTACTTATTTTAGTATTATTTTATAGTTATTGCAGAAGGTACCAATCATGGGTTAGCTTATGGTCTTTTGGGATTATGAGCATCGTGTAGCGTCTGGGGTACTAAATTCGGGGTGTTACAGGCTAGGTCTTCTCTATTTGAGAAAATCTGGGATTGTTAGTTTAAGAATAATAAACTTTGCATTGTCCCGTGATCACGTGTTAAGTGGTGAGTCTAAGAGGGCTACCATAAATAGCTGCATTTGTATTCCTAGAGTTAACTTGATTCAGTTGATTTTATGCAAGACTCATCGCTTGAGGTATCTTATTCTTTTAGGTACAACAAATATGTATATAGATTTAAAATAGTATTATTAGTAAAGTGGTATGAAGAGAGATATAGAAAACTTTGTAGCTCGTTACCTGTGTTGTCCACAGGTGAAAGTCGAGCATCAACAACCAGGTAGTTTGATTCAGAGGTTGCCCATTCCCAAGTGGAGATGGGAATGGATTACTATGGATTTTGTTAGTGATTTGCCTTGCACTTTTTGTGGTTTCAATGGTATTTTGGTCATTGTAGGTCGTTTAACCAAGTCATCATATTTCATTCCTATTTTGATATCCTTTAGTGCCGATAGGTTGGCTCACATCAATGTTAGTAAGATAGTCCATTTGCATGGTAAGCCTATATCTATCATTGCAGACTAGGGTTTTGTGTTCACTTCTATATTTTGGAGAGTTTTCCAGGAGGAGTTGGGTACTTAGGTGGTTCTCAATATCGCCTTCTATCCACAGACTGATGGCAAGTCGGAGCAAACTATTTAGGTTCTCAAGGATATTCTCTGAGGCTGTGTTATGCATTTTGAAGATTAGTGGGAGCAGCACTTAGCCTTGACAGAGTCCAGTTATAGTAACAGTTATCATTCGAGTATTGAGATGACACCTTTTGAGGCTTTATATGGTAGGATGTAGTTCTCCAATTGGATGGTTTAGGACTTTTGAGGTTAGGACCCGTGGTACTGACTTGCTCCAGTAGTCGTTGGATTGAGTAAGGGTGATTCAGGATAGGCTAAAAGCAACTCAGAGTAGGTAGAAGGCCTATGTAGATTATAGGCTTCGTGCATTTAGATTTAGAGTTAGTGATCAGGTATTCCTCTGTGGGTCGCCCATGAAGGGTGTGATTAGGTTTTATAGGAAAGGTAAGATCATCCCCAGATATATTAGACATTTTTGTGATTCTTCATACGGCTGGATAGGTGGCTTATGAGTTAGCCTTACCTATAGATTTTGCTGTTGTCCATCCGATTTTCCATGTTTCTATATTGTGGCAAGACATTCTTAATATATCTCAAGTTCTTAGATGGGAATCAATCTAATTGGATAAGTGGTTGACTTTCGTGAAAGAGTCTTTGCTTATTTGGCTATGATGTCAGGCGGTTGCACACTAAGGAGATTCCTATAGTTAAGGTTTAGTGGAGGCACCGCCTAGTAGAAGAGGCTACTTGCGAGATTGAGAGTGAGATGCGTACCCAGTATCCTCACCTGTTTGAGGCTTCAGGTATATCTTAATCCTTGACCTTTGCAGACGAAAGTCCTTTTAGAAGTAGATATTGTAATGACCTTCTAGGTCATCTTTCATGTTTCCACTTATTTTCACCGTTAAAGTTTTCCTATAGTTTTCTCAAGTCATTTATGACTTACTGAACTGACAGTTTGGTTACCGGATAATCTCTTAGCTAGGGTTGTGGGAACCCTGACAGATTAATGAAGTAGAGGAAGTTCCAAGTCATTCTAGATAAAAATTCTTACATGTATTAGAATTTCTTCGCTTTGATTGCTTTCTGAACGGGCGCACATGTTAGGATCCTGCCTAGATTATTGCTACTTACTCCAAAAGATAAGTAGTAACTAGGAAAGAAGAACACAATAGTAATTTGAAGATTAATGGTCAATCCACCCTTCTAGGTATTATCTAAGTAAGATCGTTAACTATCATCTAATAACTAGAGACCCAAAAGGTAATAGTTAGCTGGAATCCAGGATAAGGGTTAGTAAGGCGACATCCTGAGACTCAAAAGGTAAAGGTTGAAATCCATCAACTAGTCCAAAAGACGGTTGTTGGTACATAACTTATCAGATTCTGTATGCAAGGCATTGAAATAGTTTGAAAGTGCATGATAAGTTTACTAAGTTAAGAAGTTAGGGGGAAAACAAACCTAGTGTTCATCTTAGATTGTTTACAACCAAGAGAAACTTATTCTTCTTTTGTTGCTTTCAACACATCCCTCCTTTATACTTTCCCACACTGCCTGGTGATTGCAATAAGTTCGAGAAAAATTTTGGCCTATTTCCTATGGGATTGAACCCAACCTAGTTGGGTTACTATATTTGACAACGAGCATTTTATCCTTCTAAGGAGGGGTAGTTTGGGCGTTATCAGTCGGTCGATGATGCCTACTGAGTACTAGTGTTTTGGTACTCATAATACACTTCTGTATCTTTTTGGTGTATATCCGAGTGCTAGTTGCTGCCGCTAATTCTATGATCATGTCGTGGTTGATTCCAGAGATAGGGTGAGCTCTTGGTGTCGGAGTTTCCTCATTTTATTCTATCTTACTTATGTCTAGTCTCTAGTTTTGGGACAATATTGTATTGAATATTTTAGAACTTGGGTTGTATTTATATAAAAGCTCTTGTACTAGATCTACCACATCGTGGGATGGTTTCTATGTTATGACTATCTTTTAGACTATTCTCTTGCTTACTTATTTCTATTTTTACTATCTATTTCGCCCTCTTTTGGGGCATTTTCACTAAGTCATCCCATTAATTAGCTCCAAGCTATGGTTTGGCTTACCTACTGGCGGGACTTTGTAGGTGTCATCATGACTCATAAATCAGGTCATGACATGTCCTTCATCCATCTAGTGTTCCATGTCTCTATGCTAAGAAAGTGTATATCATATTCTTCTCGAGTACTCAAAGCACCGACCTTGCAGTTGGATGAGAGCTTAACCTATGAGGAGGAACCAGTGGCTATTATTGATCACAAAGTAAGGATGTTATGGTTGAAGGAGTTTGTGTTCATGAAAGTCTTATGGGAGAACCATACCACTGAAGAAGCTACTCGGGAGTCAAAAAATGGCATGCGAGTCAAGTACCCTCATTTGTTTCAGTCTACAGGTATGATCTTATCATAAATTCAGAGATCGAATTTCATAAGGTGGGGAGAATGTAATATCCTTTATTTAAAAGATATAAAAGATAAAAATAAAAGAGAAAAAAAAAAGAAAGTGGTCCAAGCCCATGTACCATTAAAAAAGTAAAAAGAATGGGCTTATACCCATATGCTTGCCTAAACTTATAGAAATAGGATCAAGGGATTGGGATTTCCAGCGACCAAAAAAAATAGATAAAAAGCAAGGGTTAGACCTACGGGTTCTGCAGCCAAAGCTCAAAAAAGGTTCGATTTAGAGAGGAAGAAAAAATTAAGATGAGGGGCGAAATCAAGGGCAACATACACTCCAAAAAAGGAAATTAATCAGAGTTTTGCTATTTAACTCGAGGTAAGTCTTTTATATAGCCTAAATATGAGTATTAATTAGGAAAATTGCCACCAGATATTGAAAAATTATTTACTAAACACTAGTAGTTTGGTGATAAGGCATAATTCTGATAAGCTAACAATGAGTTTTATAAATTTGTCAATCGGTTATGCGCTAGTTATATTACTCATCAATTGGTAATTATAATTTTTTGGATTGTTATTCAAAAATGAAACCTCAGTGATGGGTATTTTGAATCAGTTATGAATTATCCTAAATAGGAAAATTAACCCAAGGTTGATTGATGTGATTATAGATTTGATCGAATGAGGTCATATGAATTGTTCGGGGACATAAATTTGGTATCCTGACAAGTTAACTATGTGTAGTAACCTTACCATAATTTGTGTTTCTTAACTTGCATATTTTATACATGATTTTGATGAAACAAGAGTTATTGAATGCTTTGAAATTGCATGTAGGGCAAGTCTTTTACTTGATATGTTATTGAAATGGTTATTTGAGATATGATACTTGTAACGCCCCGAATCTGTACCCTGGACGCTACACGATATTCATAATTCTGAAGGACCACAAGCTAACTCATGATTGGTACCTGCTGTAATTATTAAATAATAATACTGTAGTATGCAGAAATTAGACGAAAAACATACCATAAGGGTCAATATTGTAATAAAACTGAATATGGTATAACAAATACCAAATATGATACATCTGTCTGAAAATACTTTAGTTTGAAAAGCCTCTAAACTGTCTGAAATATGGAGTTGATGGGACAAGTCCCCAACTAACTCCGACTACTGAAATAGACTGAAATGCTAAAATAATAATCATGTCCTTGAACTATGAGGACTTACAACTAACTCTGATGGCTGAAGATCTGAACTGCTAAGGGTGATTGGGAGCCCGTGCGTCTGAACCTATGATATAAAACACAATAGTGCAAGAGAAAAGTATGCATCAGTACTTTGAATATACTGGTATGCTAAGCGAGGTAGGCTGAAATGCATGGGTTCATATGCATGAACAATACTGACTGAATGACATGAGTATAACTGGATGAGAGTACATGCATGAATACATAACTGTAACTGAGATCGTGATAACACTGAATACTGAGTCTGAATACCGATTTACTGATATCTGAGTATACTGATACTGAATTACTGATAGCTGAATGACTGTATCTGACAGTCCTAATTCTGTGGAACTATACTGAGTTCCATACTAAGCTGAGTGACTGTGTCTGACAGTCCTGAATCTGTAGAACTAAACTAAGTTTTATACTGAGAGTGAATCTAAAAGTGAGACTATGGAAGGTAATCATCTAACCGACATGCCCCTTTTTACATAGATTGGGGTACAACTTGTCACCCCAGTTGTAAGGGTGTAAATACCATGCCACGGGTAAAGACAAGTTGTGAGTTAACTTTCTCTGACAGGAAGCTCTTTTGTCAACACTCGTTGGCAGAAAAACTCAAATAAGATGTATCAACCCTCATAATATCTGGCAGGAAGATATCTCAACCTACACTGGCTACGTAGTTCTGTAACGCAGGGATTCCTACTAAGGGTCAAACCCTCTGCTGGCAGGAATGCCCCCATCCCTGGGTTAACTCGGTGTTGAATTTACTCTCATCTGAATAGACACTAAACTGATTTTCTAGTTCATACAAGGTTTGACTGGACTGTTACAGATTATACTGTCTAACTGAACTGAACTGAGTACACTGAGTTTCGTTGACTGACGAAATACTACTGAATTTTGTTAACTAACTGAATTTACTGAGGTCTGAACTAAATGCTGAACTGGACTGGACTGATACAGAGTCTATTGATTTTTCCTGAGTCCTGTAACTGACTGAGAGTACTACTGATTGTGACATGACTGAGAATTATTTTGTATCTGACACTGGCTCTAGGTAAACAACTAAAGTATCGGGTATTAAATACCCCTAGGACTTGATAGCATGAAAAGTAAAGCATCACATGATCTTGCATGGCATAAAATGCACACTTGTTCATAATGTATCTATAGAGACATTTTATCAAACACTTGCATGGTATAACTTGTACATAAGCTAGCATGACATGATTTCATTTCCTTATTAGCTCACATGAACAATTCATCAAGCACTTGGTGAGCATAATATATGCACATAATATGAGGGCATCATGATTCACTCCCAATTTCACAATTTCAAGGGGTTTAACATGGATTCATCCGAATCTACACACATAATAACCAATTGTACATAAAACGTATAATAAATCATGAAATAGAAATCTAATTCAAATAATAATCATGAATAGACTTTAATTCCAATCATGGAAGTCATAAATTCTAACTACTTGAAGTTTAAAAGGGTTTCTTGGACTCCAAAGGTGGAAGGAACCCTTGGATGAACACTTCACATACCTTAGTTGGCGAATCTTGAAGAATAATGGTGGAAACCTTGAGTCTTGGATCTTGAATGTGATGAACTAGGATTTGCTCTTGATAAATTCTAGAGAGAATGAGTATATTTTGCCTTTTGGATGGATTAATGATATATTTTGGGGGCTGATATATGGTGGGAAAAGACCCATTTACCCCTTTGGACGCGGGTTTAAAAGACTGAAAATTGAACCATCGACTCGCCGACCGAAGCACCGCGTCTTTGGCATCGACGTGATGACCAACGCGCCGCGTTAAGTCCGCATTGGTTCACTGAAAATTGCCGTTGGAAGCCAAGGAAAATATGGATCGACGCGATGGTCGTCGCGCTGCGCCGAGATCGCGTCAATACACTATTTTGGATTTCCATACGTGGTTCAAACGAGGTCTAAAAAATCTGAAACTCATTCGAAAACACCTACTGACATTCCTGATCATGAATCAACCTAAAAACTGACATTTTAAGGTCATAGAGGTTGCGAAATAGCGTTGCCAACTTATGAAGGCCAAAATAACACTAAGTCTGAATACTTCGCTAGAATTTTCTAAGCCTGGGACCCCTTAGCAAGCTTTTAGGGACTGAGTTAAGCTTAGAACTGTGCGGGGTCTTACAATACTATTATTGTGTAGGTTATTTCATTTATTTAAGACATAAGTATCTTGACACGTGTTATATTCAAGTTTATATATAATATGATTTGATATGAACTTAAATGCTATGAGCATTTGAAAAATGCTTTTATATGAGTATCTACTATTTACAAAGAAATTATAAATGGGAGTAGACCTTGATTTGAATTTCGTATCTAACGGCGGTTTCGTTAGGCCTGGTGCACCTTGTATTTATAGATTTCTCTTACAGCCCTCGCTAGTGAGAAGGTAGAACTAGCATGTTGTTACTGATCTCCCTCAAGTAGGGACCTACTGATAAGATATTTGACTCATTTACGAGGGATCCATTGTTATTAGCTATTCTTGAAGTTGAATGTCAAACTAATTACATGATTCATTTTTGAAAACCTCCCAAAAGATAAAACTTGATATGATAGTATTTGTTGGCTATTTTCAAATTGTTAAATTGATTTCTCATGCAATGGTCATAATTTTTTGGAATATCAGTAGATCATGACACCTTTTGATTATCGTTCTAGCCTGATTTATGACTTTTTCCCATTAAAACAATTGTGGTTAAGTGTTATTACTCATTGAGCTAGCTTCTCACTCCTCACTAGTATTTTTACAGAGAATGGAAGTGACGTTGGTGAGGATTTCGTTATCTAGAGGATTCGAGTTGGCATATTCCTAGTGAGCTCCACATTTGTTCGCGTGGGCAATAATTTATTTATTTGTTATGTTCTTTTCCTTGAAAACTCCTAGAGTCGCTGCATAATCATCTCTTTAGAGTTTGAGTATTCTTTCGTTAGTGTGGACTTGTGAAGTTATTGACTTCTTATTAAATATTTCCTTTATTATATATTTTGGAACCCCTTTTTTAAATATATTTATCTTTTATCATATATATTAGGAATTCTTAACTATTGATTCTCCTAATATGCTTACCATATATTTTACTCTTATAACATATTTTAGGATTTCTTAATTTTTAAAATATATTTTTCTCTTCCATATATTTTAGGACTCCTTAATTTTAAAAAATATAATATAATTAATAATTAGAGAAAATAGATGAAAAGATGATTTTGTCTATTGCAAAGTTTTTTAATGAAGGACAAAAAGTTCAAATATCATTTTTAAGGCCTTCAAACTTTTAATATTGTATATATATGCTTTTTCCACATATATTTCCTCAAAATAAATCAAAATCCTCCATACATAATCACAAATTTTATTTTTTTACCATAATTTTTTTCTTACTTCTTGATGAACCCGATGCACTGCCATTTTTTTTTTTATAAATCTTGATTCTTTTTTTTTTCCAGTATGAAAGATGGCAATCTTCATTCAATCTTAGTATAATACGAAAGTAGATGAGATAAACTATTGATTCAAAGAGATAAGCACAGAGTATATGGAATGAATTTATAAACTGGTATCACCTAAATTGAATATCACAATTCATTGATAACAGTTTATCCCCAGACCCCACTTTGTGGGAATACACTGGGTTTGTTGTTGTTGTATTGATAACAGTCTATACATCTATTCCAGACACATTTCCTACAAATGTGACATATAAGAAATCACTTTATGAACCGATTCCATTCAATTTATAATCTAAAATATATCTTCTTAATTGAATATCACATTACATAGAGTTCGTAAAGAACTTGGTATAGAAAAAAGATTAAGTAAAATAATTTGTATATCTATTTCATCCTATAAAAATAAAATTAAGCACTTGTATATAACCTGCTATAAAATATATAAAAGTTATTCAAAAGAAAAAGATAAAACAATTCATTATTATCTAGATTTTTTATATTAATCGTCGAAAAATTTTATTTAAATACCTTTCTTCTTCTTCCTTCATAAATCAGAAATCAAATTCCGAGTGAAATTCAATATTATCCAAAAATTTTATCTCAATTGTCAAATTTTTTTATTAAAATACAAATTTACATATTTTGATTGCAATGTTGAAAAAAGTATTATCTAGATTTTTGAATTTTATTTCAATACCATTTTCATCCACTAAAAACATTAATAAGTATGCATCATTTTTATATATCATTTACATATCAATTTCATAGATCAAAATTCAAAAATCAATAATCATTTGTTTATGATATTGATATATAACATGGTTTAAACTTGATTGGAAAAAAGTCCATTTCAAATAAAATACTTTTATATATATATATATATATAAGAAGGAGAAAACTGTTCCAGAGAGAAAAAAGGGGATGATGATATCCTGATAATAATTGCCATTTTTTTTATGGGTATGAAATATTTTATTCTATCTATGTAATTTGTATTTTATTATTTTATTAAAACAAAAATATTTTTTTCTTTTTTTATACCAAAAATTTGCTATAAGTTGCAATATAAAAAGTTCTGTTATGTCTTGCATTAAACTATTTGAGGATGTTTGTTTAGAATTTTTTCCCTACAAATAATTGATTGGATTTGCTGTTTAATTTTTCTAATCAATATATTAGATTATGAACTTACATATGATTGTACAAATATATACAAATATTATGTGTCTGTAGGCTATTTTTAATTTAAATGATTGGATATGCAGCTATTTAGACAAAATCTTCTATGTAATTGAGATTTTATAAGGGAAACAGAATTTTATATATATAATGTTAGATTGATTATTGCAACTCATAACAATATCTTTTAGATTGCATTGCATAATAATAGTTTTTTAACAAAGTCTAACAAAATAATTATTGAAAATTATTTTTTATTGTATGTAAAAAACATTCCTTAAAAAAAGTAGTTAGTTAATAATAGGATATCAATAAACCCCTAATATCTCTCTAAAAATAATTTATTCCTAATTTTCCCCATTCATAGAAACATGCAAACATTTCTTTCATCTTCTTCTTCCTCTAGTGTGTACTTTTTCTTCTTCCTTCAAAAATTCAAAAATTAAATTCTAAAAAAAAATTCCAATATTACTTAGATTATTTGGTGACAATCTTCAATAATTTTATTTATTAAAAGATAGATTTACATGTTTTTAAAAATAAAATTAATTGTTAAAAACGAGTTAATTTTGTATGAATATGAGTGAATCATGCACAAACATAATCTTGAACTCTATGATTTTTAGTGATGTGTATGTGTGTGTGTGTGTATATATATATATATATATATATATTGCTTATGGAAAAATGAAAAATAATTTCTGGAAAACATTTTGAAATGTATATTTTGTGCATAAATTTGGTATATATGTTCTTTGAATTATATATATTCTTCATTTTATATTGAACTTAGAAAAAATTATTAGAAGAATTGTTGAAATGTGTATGTTATGTATGCATTTTTATATGTATGTTGAGTATTTTGTTTTAATGTTAAATAGCTTTTGTTAAAAAAAACAAATTCAACTATATTTTTTCTGTATGAATTTAGTATGTATATTGCTTTTCTGGTTAGGTGAAATCATAATCAAATTTTGGTAGAAAAGTAATTTTAATTGAGTTTGAAATATGTGTACAAATTGATAACTATGAATTATGTTACTCCAATTTATGTGATGTCATTTCGTCTACACATTTCATACACTATGTGCTTACTTTTTGAATCAAGATCTCATCTTTTTATTTTCGGTGTTGAATCAAGATTGAATGATGCTACCATCTTAATTTCATACTAAAAAAAGGATAAATCTTGTTGCTTTTCAAGATTTATATAGATAAGAAAATTAAGAAAATCAAGATGAAAGCATGAAAATCACGTGGACTATGTATGAAATTTATTTTCAATAATAGAATAAGTATGAAAGAAAATGGAGAGATGAGAGAGAATCTTGAATTTGTATGACAAACTACGAGAGAGAACATAAAAGAAAGAAGATGAAGAATATAAAAAAATCATGTATTTAAGGAGAAATTTGGCGAATTAATATCAGAAAATAGTTATTTAAGGAAAAGATAACCACAATTATTTAGTATATATATATCGAATTAATATCAGAAAATAGTTATTTAAGGAAAAGATAACCACAATTATTTAGTATATATATATATATTGAACGATTTAAAAAAATATTTATAATAATATTTTATTAAAACTGTTACAACTTGCAATTAAACACTGAATTTTATAAGTATGAAAAAGAAGACTTACAATAATAAACATTCTTAAAAATACATTTAAGATAATTTTCACTTTAAAAAGTAGTATTTGAAGTTGAAGTTCCAAAAAAAATAAAAATTGAAAGTGAAGTTGTGTAGGCATGAAAATAAAGTTAAACTTCAAATTCTTTTTCAAACTTAAAATTCTATTTGTGAAGTTTGAAGTTGAATAATAAATCGATTTACCAAACAAGTGAAGTTCGAAATAATTTTAGATTCTTTTTAAGTATATAATTCCTTTGGCGATCAAAGTGGTTTTCTTTGTAATGAAAAAATTTTCATTGAATTTTATAAAATCAAAACTTATGATTAACCGAGACTTAAGTATCACTATTATTTTTATTTTTATTTTTGTTTGAGTCATAGGTTGATGAAAAATCGGAGTACTGGAGATCTAAGCTAAGGAGCATGACAAAAATTGGAAGTGAGGTCCATCGGACCTTGTTGATGATTAAGATGCTACTAGCTAGGCCTAGAGGTATCAGGGAGTATTTCTATCTCTACTTCTAGTTATACTCTGGGAATAAAGTGTGTTTTTAAGTGTGAGGTGGAGAATCTTTCAATTTCTTAGGGTGAAGTGATGCTATAAGATTTTTTTTTTCTAGTTTTGGCTAATTTGAAAAAAATACAAAAATATTTTACCTTTATTTTCTTTTAGTTTTGGTTGGTGTCAATCTAATAGAGGTAAACTCCACCCACCCCTTGATTTTTTTTTTTTTGGTTCTTTTTCGAGTGGATGCTCTTTGAATTTAGTATCTTTTTTTTTTAGCAGTAATTTTAAAATTTTGTATTAGGAATAAGTGAGATGTTCTTCCATCATGTGTGATTACATAGTGCAAGTGATTTTAATTATACATGCATGTATATGGTGTTGAATTACTACTTTTGAGACACATAAGCTCAGTTTTATGACTCTTGTGCGATGTTGACTTAATTTTGAATTCTTGTCATTGCTTGGTTTAGAGTTTATAATGATCCTGCTTGATTTGAGAATGTGCCATATGCGATTGAGGTTTTTGTATATTTCTTGTTGCATATTGATATCAAAAACTTGCCTGATGTGTATGCATAGCGAAATAAAGAATATCGAATTTAGGAGATGATATAGGCATTATTTTGATGGTCATGTTTTATATTCTTTTTGTCTACCCTTATTGCATGATCTTAGTTAGCCTCATTGAGCCTCTAGCCTATTCTTTGGTAGCTTTATATATAGCCTATTTTCCATCGTTTATCGACCGTAATTTGATCCAAATATCATAAGTGTTTTATTTGAAAAATTAATATGATTAAGGAGTGTACAATTTAAGAAGGAAAGAGATGAAAATGAACCCCAAGAAAATAGTAGCTATTGGTGTAAATTTCATGTGTTGTGGTTGGGAGTAGTGTAATGAAAAGAGAAAAATTGATCAAAATTGAATCATGCATTGATAGAGAATACTCTCTTCTTAAGATGTGTGAACTAGCTTAAAAATAATGAGGCAGAACCAAAGAGAAGTAGGAAGAACTTGATGGTTTAGAGAGGAGCTCAATATGTAGTGTGTTGTATTAAAGTGCTTAGGGAAGATAGCCACTATTATTGGCCAGAATAGTTCCTACCTGTTCCTTAGCCTACATTTCAACCATTTAAGTCCTACTTGATCTTGAAACTTGATATTATGATAGTAGTGGAGTACTACACTAAGGATAATCCAATGGTTCATCTTATATGACATGTGAATTATTTGTGAGAAAGAGCGAAATTTGATTATTACACTCATTCTTGTGATGAATTACCTATCTGTGAGTGACTATGGGTGACCCTCTTATGGTGAGGGTGCATGTTTGATGATAGTTAGGTGATTTGTATAATCTCTTTGATTGAGTATTATGCATGAGTTTTCCAACTTGGTAGAGTCAATTCTTGGGGTTAGGATGTTTTGAAGTAGTGTTCATGAGTTTTCAAATGTATATGATATACTTAATGCGAAACTTGTCATTCATGTAATTATTTTAGTGCTAGCTTTAGTGTCTTGCTTGTAGTAGTGATACTGGAGTCTTCCTTGGATGGTTCTCAATTTAAAGATTTGTTCGAGGACGAACAAGGTCTTAAGTGTGGGGTGGTGATCTTAGGTGTATTTTGGTACTTTAGTGTCATTATCTGTACGTATTTGGTCTAATTTTGAGGGTTTCTTATGTACATAATGAGTTTTTAAGGGTGTAATTGTATATTTATATGTAGAAGTACATGCTAATAATATTTAAGGTATGATTAAAACAAGTTAAGAATCAAAGTGGTCACTTTGGATTTAGAAGAGAAAAATAGTGTTACTAGTTTGAGCTATGTTCAGTTCTAGTGGATTTTGATGAACTCTATTGTGTTGTGTGATATAATAATTGTTACTTAGTATTGTAGGATACCATGGAAGGTGTTATGAGAAATCTTTAGAATATAAAAAAAATGGAATAAAGTTAAAAAGGCGTCCACAAAGTGCGGAATTTGAAGGCCAACGGAAGGAGAGAATTACTATGAAAAATGGCATTTTGAAGCACTAGGGCATATCAGATCTATGAGATAAGGGCTTGACACACCTTAATACACATAGTAATATCAAATTTTAATAAGGATGCACATTAAGGGTGTGAAACACCCTTGGACATCCACGATAAGGGCATGCCACACCCAAAGGATGAAAAACAACCAAAAGTGATTTTTAAGCCTCTTAAGTGAGGGACAATGATATCAATGCACATTTTTAATATTGGACTACCTGTGAACGACCTAAAACATTATAAAAGAAGAACTTAGTCATAATTTCATTCCATCTTTGGAGCTATACACGAATTGGAGAGGAAGCAGGCAAACTTTACTTTCTTGTAATTTTATTTTATGAACTCATCTATGACGATTCTTTGTAAGACTATGAGTGGATAAATACCCTCATTCTAGGGTTGAGTCTACAAACATGAGTGTATAATTATGGTTTATAATTGGTTTGTATGTTTATTAAGTATGTGATTGTTACATTTTTATTTTACTATTCTGAAGCGTCATGAACTTTAGGATAAATCTTAGTCCCGAAACGAATTGACCATAGGAGTGGAGGGATGGAATGAGGAATATAAGGAGTATGGATCATGTATTTAATCATTAGAATCTAATTATTAAAGCATGATTTGTGTGTAAGATAGAGATATATATCTAAACGCTTTATTTGGTTAACGAAACATGAAGATAGTTTAATGCATCCAAGTTAAAGATTCACATCCCCGCTCAAAGATGTAGTTGTGAGATTAATTTTGATAGATGAATTAGAGTATGACCATTCTCAAGTTATAATATCAACCCTATAGATCAATAATCACGATAAACACCAACATCGTCTAAAACCATGGTTATGCATGAATGTGTAGTAAGTTTGATCTCAACCCTGAAACTCTTCGTATATTGTTTACAATCCAAATTTCATACTGTTGTTATTTTTTGCTATTTAGTTTATAATTACAAAACTCAATTGCTTAATTGGTTACACTTACACTTATCCAATCTAATCAGTAATGCTAGAATTGAATAATTTGCTAATCATCAAGTCCCTATGAGATCGATATTCGACTCATAAGAGTCAACTTACTAATTCGATGACCACGTATTCTTACGTGTGCGGTAAAACACAAATTTTATTTAAACATTATCAAAAATACATCTAAGATAATTTTTACCTTAAAAAGTAGTATTAAAAGTTGAAGTCCAAAAAAAATAAAAATTTGAAAGTGAAGTTGTGTTAGGCATGAAAATAAAGTTAAACTTCAAATTCTTTCTCAAAATTCAAATTCTATTTGTGAAGTTTGAGTTGAATAATAAATTAATTTAGCAAACAAGAAGTTTGAAATAATTTTCAGAATCTTTTTAAGTATAGAACTCCTGTGGCGATTGAAGTGGGTTTCCTTTGTAAAAGGAAAAATTTGATTGAATTTTCTAAAATCAAAACCTATGATTTGTTAGGGTTTTTGTCCTGATTTTCTTACCAAATTTAAATTTTATTTTTTGGGAAGGAAAATAAAAGTAACCATATTTACTTTTACTTTTCCTGAAAAGAAAATATAAAACTTTTTCATATTTGGCTAACCTCTTTCTTAGAGGAAAGATTTTAGAATCCTATAAATAGAAGATCCCTCTTCTCATATCATAACACAATAGCATCCACAATGTAGTCTTTACAGAGTCTCGTTTAGAAGGAGATTTTCTTCCAATAGTTTTTATATTTTTTTCAATATTAGTTTTTTTTATATGTAGGCCGTTTGGCCAAACCATATTAATGGTATGTTTTATTATAGTTTTTTGTCATCTGATTTATCATCTCTATTGTTTGCAAACGTTAAGCTTCCGCATGACGCCTCTCGATTTTGAACCCAACAAGTCGTCTCAGAGCCTACGTTTAAAGATCCAGTGGTTTGGTAAAACGAGGTTGAAGACAAGTCCAGAGAGGTTCAAATCAATTTGCAATCTATTTGATGATAATGAGAATTTTTGTTCAACTATATGTGGAGAACAAGTTTCAATCATATTTTCAATATTCCTGTTGCTGCATCGTTAAAAATAAAAATAAAATATTAATTTTTAACTCATTTTTAACCATAATATTTTAAACCTTATTTTTAACCATGGCAAGCAGTAGTTATGAAGATTATATCAAGAACGAATTCATGCATGTGATCTAAAAAAGGTGGATAATGTGAAGAAAATCAAGCCAAAGAGGGGAGATTTGTTAAGATTTTTGCCCTGATTTTCTTACCAAATTTAAGTTTTATTTTTCTTGATAGGAAAATAAAAGTAACCATATTTACTTTTACTTTTCCTGAAAAGAAAATATAAAATTTTTTCATTTTTGGCTAACAGGAAAGGTTTTGGAACTCTATAAATAGAATACTACTCTTCTCATATCATAACACAATAACATCCACAATGTAGTCTTTTAAAGAGTCTAATTTATGGGGAGATTTAATCTCTCATTAGTTTTATGTTTTTTAATTTTAGGTTTTATATGTAGGCCAATTGGCCAAATTATATAATAATATTATGTTTTTAGTATTGTTTTCGTCATTGTCTGAGTTATCCTCTCATAGTTTGCAATAGTTAGCTTCCGCAGGATTTTTGCCCTGATTTTTTTTTTTACCAAATTTAAGTTTTATTTTTCTTAGAATTAAAATAAAAATAATACCATAATTACTTTTACTTTTCCTGAAAGGAAAATATAAAATTTTTTCATATTTGGTTAACCTCTTTCTTGGAGGAAAGATTTTGGGACTTTATAAATAGAAAACTCCTCTTCTCATATCATAACACAATAACATCCACAATGTAGTCTTTAAAGAATTTTTGTTTAGGGGGAGATTTCTCGCAATAGGTTTTAGATTTTTCAATTTTATTTTTAATATTTAGGCCATTTGGCCAAAACCATATCAATAATATATCTTTTAGTATTATGTTTTTATCGTTTGAATTATCACTGTGATGGTTTGCAACTAATAGCTTCTGCATGACGCCCTTTCGATTTCAAACCCAACAAGTTTTTTTTTTTTCATAATATTGATATGATTTGGTCAAACGACCTACATATTGAAAACTAATATCAAAAAGTATAAAAAACTATTAGGAGAAAATCTCTCCCTAAACTAATATCAAAAAGTATAAAACTACATGTGGATTTGTTAAGATTTTTGCCCTGATTTTTTTACCAAATTTAAGTTTTATTTTTCTTAGAATGAAAATAAAAGTAATACCATAATTACTTCTACTTTTCCTGAAAAGAAAAATACAAAACTTTTTCATATTTGGCTAACCTATTTCTTGGAGGAAAGATTTTGGACATCTATAAATTGAAGAATCTCTTCTCATACCATAACACAATAACATCCACAATTTAGTCTTTAAAGAGTCTTTGTTTAGGGGATATTTCTCTCAATAGGTTTTAATTTTTTTTTTTAAACCCAGGCTTAAATATCTAAAATTTGAAAATATTCAGCATTTACCAAAAAAGACCATCATCATTTGTGAATTCTAACTTCCATAAATATTTAAATACGGATGAAATATTGAAAAACTTTTCGACTGTTTGTTTCAAGTGAGCTATCTTTTCATAAACGTCTTTCTTTTTTTCAAGTGATATTCATGTCTAAATATAATTTTGACTTTCAAATACTTTTTTTTGACTACTTTAATTATAATTAATTTTTCGGACAACCAAATATTTTCCAGACGCCTAATAAAGTTATTCAACCTCTCCCTTGTGTCATCGGAGACCTCGACGGTGTGTTCGGTATGAAGGGAAAATGTTTTTTTAGAAAAATAAACGAGTTTCTTACTTACTTTCTTATGTTTAATTTTAAGTAAAAATATTCTAAGGGTATGTTTGGAAATGAACTAGGTAATTGGAATTGATGTAATTATGATAGTGATTACCAACTTAGTAATTACACTAACCTATTTGTTTGTCATAGTGTAATTATAAGTGTACTTTTTGATTGTATAAGTATAATCATGGTTATATTAAAATTTTAAAATAAAATTTAATTATCAAAGATTAAAAATTACTAATATTTGACAAATAGGGGATCTTGATATATAATTAAGTATTTAAGATATATACTATTTTTTAAAAATATATTAATTAACAAACATATGTTCTTAACTAATATTAATATATATATATATATATATATATATATATATATAATTAGTATATTTTAATTAAATTAATCATAAAAACTAAAAATACATGTTTTAAGATCATCACGAAAAGCATGTTTGACAAAAAGATTAACATCACAGATACAATGTCATAAAATTATTAAAACATTTGATAAAAGATAATCTATCAACTCTAACTATTAAAGCAATTGAAATATTAAGTCAATACTATTTAAAATAAACAAATTAAAACCAAAAATATAACATAAGTTCAAATTTCAACAAGAAAATGTTAACACAATAATCTATAAAAATTTTAACATAATGTAGATAAATATAATTCAAAAGAAAAGAAAAATCGTAGTGTATAACCCCATTCAACAGTGCATTCGACTTCAACTTTAAAAATTAGAATACTAACACAATTATGCTAAAAGAAAAAAATAAACAACAAATAATATGAACAATTGCATGGAATTTACAAGAAGTAAAGGTTGGGAAATAAGAAGGAAATGAAATATAAATAGTGTAAAATAAAAAAGTATATATTTTTTAAAAAAATATTAGAACAATAAGAATAAAAAGAATTTAAAATCTAAAAATAAAAAATATATTAAAAGAAAATAAATAAAAATAAAATAAAATAATTGAAAAGTAATCAGTAATTACACTATGTAATTACCAGAAATTCATAGCTCCCCTGCAAATTAGAGAGTGTAATTATCCACTATCAATTACACTTGATTACCTGCTAATCAAGTAATTACCTGATCAATTAAATAGGCCAAACAATATAATTACACTTAATTACACCAAATTCAATTACCAAGTGACTTTTCAAATAATTCCTAAAAGTATTTGGATATAATCTAGACAATTAATATGGAAAATGGGAATGGGCGTGGTGGGGTGATGGGGATGGCGTGTACGAAAGTGGGTTGAAAATGAGGTGAGGAGGATATAATCAATGTAAAATATCACTTGTGAAACTTATTTTTCTACTTCTATTAGGAAAGTCATTTTCCTCATTATTAAAGAAATTTTTTTTTTTAGAAAATATTTTTAAAAAAATTTTGACGAATCAAACATGAGAAAATTAAAAAATATTTTCTCAAAAATACTTGCCCCCTACCAAAGTCCAAATACACGCATAATCACAAGATGTGAGATGAAGACTCTTCCGTATTATTGGCTTCATAATATGGCTGTCAAGTGGGCCGGGCCGGGCCAACCCGAAATCGACCCATGTTATTTAACCAGGTTAAGTGCGGGGCCGGGGCCGGGTTGGGGTCTAAGTGGGTCGGGCCGGTCCGGGCCTAACAGTAAAAAAATCAAAAACCACCCTAACCCGACCCACTTAACCCAACTCGGTCAAACCCACCTAAACCTGGTCAAACTCATTTAAAAAAAGGTCAAACCCGGTCAAAAATATAAAAAAAAAAACTTTTTTTCAATATACATTATATATACCCACCTATATACATTATAAATACGTTAAAAAATATATACACACTATATATATAGTATATACTACATTAGAATTTAAAAAATATATACACATATACACAATTACACATATATACGCACAATTATTTCTTAAGAGTAACCATATTTGCACAACATATATCACTACAACAAAATTGATATATAGCTACGAATTTATTAGCTGTAAGATAAAATTTGTCACTAATTATAGACTTTTTATGACAAAAATTACATTTCGCACCTAAATACATGGAGCACATACTTTTAGTGACGATACATAAAATTTCGTAGCAAAGTTTTGTCCTCAAAAATTTTCCACCAAAAAATATTTTGGCAACATTTATTAAGTATCATTAGTGACGAATTTTAAGTTTTCAGTGACACTCTTTTTTGTCGCTAATAATGTATTCAATTCGTGACAAATTATTATTTGTCTTAAATTAGTTACAACTTTAGACAGAAAAAAATTCGTCATAATAAATAATTTATTTCAATAGCAAAAAATTACAGTTCACAGTTAAATATTGTAAGTTTTAGCTACAAAATTTGATATATAATTGTGACCTCAATTTTGTCACCAATACTCCAAACAATTAGTGACACTCATTTTATTGTCTCTAATGTGATTCAGTGGCAACATAATTTTGTCACAAAATATGTCATCCTTAAGTAGTGACAATTTAAAATTTGTAGTTGAATAATTTAACTATTTTTTTCTACGAAAAAATTTCATAGCTAAAAATAAATTAATCTTTGGCTATTTTTGTTTATGATTATAGAAAATTCATTGTATATTGATGTAGCTATAGAAAACAAGACTCAATCTAATTGTGTGAAGGTTGAACTGAACTTATTGAATAAATTTTTCGGAAGGTGTAAAGTCTATATGTTAATCTTGTACATGTGAGAAGCATTTTAAGTAGACCGAAGTTAAATATGATCAACTAATTAATTAAAGTTTGAAACTATCATATTGTAAGTTTTAGCCAAAAAAATTTATATTTAATTGTGACAACAGTTTTTATAACTAATAATTCAAACAATTAGCAATAATGGTATTATCGTCAATGTTTAACCTATCATTAATCTAATCAAATAGATAGAGAGGTTATTTCTGAATATTTCTAAATTACTAACCAAACAACCACATTAATGTTATACTTGAACTATTGACCTGCTAATTAGAAACCAAACATAACATGTATCTAGTTGAGCCAAAACATCATTGAGATTTGTTCCGATACATCTAAAAGAGTTTTAGAAAGATATTCATTAGTCTGTATGTAGTTGAGCACGGTTCTTCTCGATCATAAACAGAGTTGGCTCGCATTTTCTGATAGGCTACTATAAGGCCGTGGAATTTATCCTTCGAGCATCATCTTTGCAGAATCAATCAATATTGGGCGAAGATCACTAGAAGCGCGACCAAGCATAGTGTACCTTTGTAATGCCAACATTTGCTCCATGTCTTAGAGGAGTAAAGCTACCTATCAAGTAAATTTAAAAGTATTTTTATCAACGCCAATTTTTATGGACTGCAAGAAAGAATCTGAAGGATCCCAAAAACTTTCCTAGAGAACTCTCCCATTGGAGTTGTCTTAAAACTAAGTTTCCAGTATTTAAGAGGGACAATTTGATTTCTCACAGTTGGTGAATATACTTTTATTTTGTGAGTTCAAGATTATAAGATTTCCATCATCTGATATTGTCACTCTTCCACTAGAATTCTGTAAAGGTTTTTCTCTGTTGGCTACCCATAAAATATTTGGTGATTGGATATTAAACATAACACTAACATAACAATTCGTCAAAGTCTTAGGACTAAAGAACCCAAATTTGAATCTTTTGTCATTGGAGACTAAAGTTTCTGAATCTCGCAGGGATTCATTGGTGTTGATTGTTAATAGTTAATACTATCCGAAGCATTTTCTATAGAAAAAAATAGAACAAGAATAATTGGAAATAGTAAAGTAAATCTTGAAATACTTACTCGCGAAGAAAATCTAGGGCGGTTGAAAGAAGGAGCTCGGAGAAGAAACATGCAGAATATAGTGCAAATAGAAAACTGATCTGTGATCTATATTCACGTGACACTGAAATTTAGCCTAGATTGTTGCTGTAAACGAGTATAATTGTCCGACCACAGAAATATGCTAGGTAATATAGCCAGAAATCCAACCCATGTATGGGCATATTTCAGCTAGGTAATATAGCATCAAACGATCTCTCAACAGAAAACTGCTAGTCCAGTTTTCCTTCTCTTTGGAACCATAAGAATTTTCCATCCAAACATTCATAGTTGAAGCCTCTTTCTATATCATCTTATTAGGTATTTTAAAATTATTAGTATCATTATCTTCAGAAGATGAGACAAGACTTTCTAACAAAGTCATTTGGGTGAGCAATATCTCTCTGATGACAAAAGGCTTCTTGTCACCAGGAAAACACTATAATTGTTCCTCTGGTCTAGCAGAATATTATAAAGAGTTAATAGAAAGACATCACAAATTCAGCATATTAGTTTTGTAGATTTTAAAATTTATTCTTAAGATAGATAATATTTATGAAGATTTCAATAAGACAATAAGATCGTCATACAAAGAGTGGAGAAACTTAAGGCCATCAACATGTAGTTCAAGTCAACAAAGAAAACAAATCTTTCTTTCTCCCTCTTGTTTCTCTTGTCTAAAACTTCATTCTTTGAGATCTAGGTGGATCAACAGTAAAATTTCAAATGGTATACCATACTGGTGAAAATGAACACACAGGACTTGAAAAAACAATTAAGCTAAGTAAATGATTGATGCCAAACTGTGAAAGTATCTGCGCTCAAATGGTCTCATTGGGTTCTCAGAGTTTGTTTCAGGCTTTAATCTAATATCATCCACCGGAGCATATTGTTTTTTTTAGCCTATGTGTCAAATGACTTTAGAACAAGAACAAAAGTGTAGAAGTTTGATCTATTAATACAAATAAAATGATATGTCGTCGTCCATCAATCGATCTAAATCCCAATGGAAAAGAACTTCTAAAATCTGGAGGAACAAAGCTTTAACAAAACAGATGAGAAAATATAAAAGGGTTTCTTAACGTGCGAGGTTGTCACAAAGATTCAGGCCCCAATTTTAACTAGCTGCAAGTACTGGGCAGAGAATGACCATAGAGAAATGGAAAGGGAATTGCTTAGCTATCAGCTGTAGTTGGCACTACAAGTGGCTTCAAATCCTCAGCATTTTTATGTTCCTTGTTAAGCATCTTGTTGTTGATCAAGTTATTGAGAGCAATCACACTTCGGATAAGTAAAGATAGATATATGACCAACATCATGAGAGCAATCTAAATGTTTCAACTAATTCAGCAACATTTAGATTGGCAATAGGTTGAAAACATCCTACAAATGGTATAGAATTTCATGGTTTAATGGGAGTTTTCCATCAATGACAATATCTAAATAAATCTGTATCTCTTGAATATAGCATCCAATCCCTTCAAAGCTTCCAGTTTACTAGTTACCTCAGTGGTAAGGGTACAGATTATAGTATCTTTTACATCCCATTAGCAAGTGCTTAACACCAATTTCTTCAACTTCATAAGCAGTAATTTATAAAGGTACATGCACAAGCACATTCTGGATTTGCTGAGTTGCATTCTCTTTAACTTTCTCAACAACATCGTATACCTTAGTTGGTATTCCTAGCTCCTCAGGCTGGACGTCAATTATAACCAAGACTGGAGTAGGGACATAGTCATTAAAAAGACCATGAATGTTAAGGTCATTTTCCCAAAGTTTGAGACCAGTACTATACCAACTAATAACATGCTCCTTTGAGTTTATCCAACAAAACATGTAAAACATTGATTCATGATATTATGGTTAAGAAACCAAATACTTGGGTCCCTGTTATCTTCCTCAAAGGGCACTGCATAGCTATCGGTAACATCAACGGTGTCTTTGAAAGAAGTACCAAGGAAAACTCCAACAACATACTTTCTTGTATCTCTAGCAACTCTATTGTAATGGTCTACAATACTCAGTAGCACTAACGGATGAACTATTACTTTCTCAATTGGCTTCGATGATATTTGCTGCGATTTTATTACATCCATTTTAGCCAATCTAAAAGAGCAAAGGGAAAGAAAAAACTTGTTCTCTAAGGGAAGGTTAAAGTTATTTTCCCAACACCGGAGCATCTTATTTCAGATTAAAAAGAGAACAAAATCAATCTCAACTCAGATAATTCCTTAAGTTTCAATAGAAACACTAAAATGCAAAAGAAAACCTTGGATTCAGCATTTGCCTTCATTTTGATGGAGTCCCTGCTACCACTCTTTCCATCATAGAATACACATAATTCATGTGACAAACTGCACCAGGAGCAGCATAGTAAACCATGAAACATAAAGTATACAAAACAAAATGTAAGCTAATAAAAATTAAAAGCTTGGCATCAACCTGTTAGATGATATGAGGAGCTTTCTATTTCGATATTCTGGATCTGTGTTGTTCATTAAATTATGTGTATTCCCGCCCAAAACTTACAGAGTTTGTTACACTCATGTTTTCTATACCTATTCTTGCAAAAAAAAGTAAAGATCGTTAGAAAATCAAATCAGCACCCTGCAGAACCAACTGCATCCCTGTGCTGAAGATGCAAAGAAGCCAAAAGGCCTTGCCATGTTTCTCCAGGTCCTCCAGCCACTTAGAATGTCAGAACCAGAATCATGATGGCCAGTCCTATCTTTCTTTTTCTCTTAATCCTTGTCTTTACTTTGATCTTTATGCCGGTGTTTGTGCTTCTAATATTCTTTGTCCTTCTCCTTTTCTTTATCCTTATGCTTTTTATACTTCTTCTCATTGTCTTTCGACTCACTTTTAGACTTTCCAGCTATAATGGGGATCCCCTTTTTAGACTATGAAACACCAAAAAGACCTATTGATCAGCAATTATGGAAACAGGCAAACTGGCATTATAGAAAATCATATGGTTTGAGAAAAAATCTAGTTTCAATCCTCCAGCTTTAGAGATTATAATGGAATAGAAGGGTGACTGAAAGAGCTAAATCAGATATACATATATAACTCAAGCTTCAGCTAATAGATTCTTACGGGAGGCAGATCAATTGGAGCTTTTTCACATAGTTGAAAAGCTTCTCTAAGAGCATCCAAGTCAAATGGTTGAATGCCCAAATTTGTCTCTTTTACAGACGATGTATGCTGTATAAGTTGATCCAACTGCATCCCTTGCCCTTTCCTGATATCTGTGTCTCCAACCACATTGTAAAGGTAGTGTGTATCTAAAATTAACAATGGAAATGGCTTCTTGCAAAAGAACTCTTGATGAGGCAATAACTTGAAGTAAGTAATAAGATCCACAACACCTGTAAGTTCTCTTGGCCCTAATAATGTATTTGGACCAATCAACCACAGTAAGCAAAAGATTTCTTGATTAAAATGAATATATTTTAAGAAAAAAAAAGATCAGAGCATCAACAACAACATACCCAGTGCAATCCCATAAGTGGGATCTGGGAAGGGTAGAGCATATACAGACTTTACCCCTACCTCATAAATATAGAGAGGTTATTTCTGATAGAACCTCATAAATACTTACTCGTAAAGAAAATCTAGGGCGGTTGAAAGTAGGAGCCTAAAGAAGGAACGTGAGATAGAGCACAACCAGAAAACTAATCTCTGATCTATATCCAAGTGACTCTGCAATTTGTCCTAGATTGTTGCTGTAAACGAGTATGAGTGTTCCAATTTTATGATTGAACAATCTGACAAACCTGAAAGAGTATGTGTCTGTAGTCCTCCCTCCTCTATAAGAACCTCATCCTCAAGGTTCAAGTAGAGCAATGCAATAATGAAAAAGTATCTCTGTCGTAAAGTGAAACATACTTTCGAGTCAATTCCATTAAAGGGTTGTGTAGTAACAATTCTATAACTAAAGATGCTTGTTTTGTTTTCCAATCTAGAGCATTGATTGAAGATTATTGCTAATAGTTTATTCCACTCAAAAGAATGCAACACAAGAAATGGTTTGTGCAAATTCACCATGTAACAGATTCTTATAGTTGTAAATACCAGAACAAAATTTGTCACCAATTTGCCCCCCTAAGCCCACCGAGAAAACGAGCCTAGTTGAAACAAGGAAAGTTGACCTAGAGACATGATTTTTAGCAGCTCCAATAGCACAGAAGTAATCGTCAATGCCAATGAGTAAACCAGATATGAAGCAGGCCATAAATATTTGACAAGTAATGAATGTGATCTTAGTGTCCAGCTAACCAAAAACTACAGATATATCTAGCGACAGGGGCAAGGAACATTCCTAGACTTGCGGTAACAGTAACTTTGAGCAAACACGTCTCTAAAGTATCAATATCCACGTATCGCGCCTTAATTTCAGCAGGCCATGCTAACGGCAAAATAAGAAACCTTCTTCATAATTCACAACAAATGTAGAATGTGCAAAGGCCCTTAAAGAAAAAGATTATCAGACCCAACCAAGTAGTACCTCCAGAGGAAAAAAACCAGAATATTGCATTCTTTTAAATACATTTATCAAACAACAAGAATCTCGAAAGAAAATGCCCTTGTCCAGTATCAACCAATTGCATTTGGGTAGCCGAAAGTTTAGGGTAAAGTGATACTCTATTTGGGTTATCCCTATAAAATTCTTCAACAGAATTATGCAAATACGTAGCCATAAGTCACCAACAGCTTGTCCTGGCTCTAGGCTATCCATGTTCACAACAGAACAATTATAGATGCGCCTCAATCCCAAACAAATTAAGCTTCGACTATATGAATCTTCATTGACTATGTTTTCTAATTCACCCTCAGCTAATATTATCATAAAGAGTATCCCGGTGCACTAAAGTTCCCATTATGAGTAGGGTCTTAAGAAGAGTCAGACCACAAGGGTCTATGTACACAGCCTCATCTTGCATTTCAACAGGAGACTGTTTCCACGGCTTGAACTCGTGACCTCCTAATCACATGGCAGCAACTTTACGGGTTACTCCAAGACTCCCCTTTAACTAATATTATCATCAAACCAAAAATAAATAGGAGAGAATAAGCTAAAGATTAGACATGGAAGCATGAATCGGTAATCACGATAGGATCAATACTTACGTAACCAGTGCTCATATCATATATCATTAGAAGTAGAAAAATGAAAGCACGAATCAGTGATCACGATAGTACCTACGTAACTAGTGCTCATATCATATATCACCAGAAAAATGAAAAAAATTAGGCCAACAAAGCTATGAAATTCAAATTGTTAGAATGCTTTTTTGTAATACTACACATATGTATATTCATCTTCAGAACTTAATCAACAACAACAGAAAACTCATATTCTGTTTTTTTTATGTGTTTGCAACAATCACTCAGTAGACTAACTGGTAATGAAATTGATGAAAGTTTCTCTAGTTTTCCATCTTTCTACAAAGAAAGAAAAATACCAGAGTGTGAAGCAAGAGACTGGATAGGCTTACCAACTGTACACCAAAAATTATCTCATGGAATACACCATTTTCCCAAAAAATTAAAGCAAACTAACAAGCACAAACCCCAGGCTAAAGACAAACATGGTAAGATATCCTGTTAAATCAGTGTAGGTTCTCAAAAGAAAAGGAAAATGACTGATAGTCTCTAAATCAAGACGCGTCAAACTTCTTGCTTATGTGTTGTTGTTAACCAAAATATGCTACTCATTACGAGTTAAGAACATACCCCTTAACTCTAAATCAGTTTGTGGAGACCTATATGACAAATTACTTCTTAACACACACAAAAATTGATACAACCAATACCATACGTGAAAGACATAATAACATACCTTAGCAATTTGCTTGACATTTATAACATATTTTGCATCTAAAGTATTAGGGATAATTATCTTTGTACACCTAGCAACCTTCTCCAAAGATCTAGTTACAACTTTAAAGTATCTGACAAACAAAGACTTGGTCATTTTTATTTACAAAAAACCACACCTAAAGAGGTTGCTCCTCCTGCATCATCGGCTTATCAGAAACTAGATCCCATTGACTTGGTGCAGCCAACCTAGTGTCAAATTCCTTAATACTTACAGATGCAGTAAATTGGAATTCGCCATGCATTTATAGGGAAATGTGCAAAGGAAAAGAAGTAGGAAACACATATACACATTTTAATAGAACCAAATCAATTCACAGGATAAAGGGACAAGAAAACTTTCTTTCTTTTTCTATTGGTTCTTGCTAGCCCCCAAAAAACAACGAACAAAACTAGAGGCAACTGAACAGTAGTTTGAAACTAGAGATGTCATAAGTTCAATCACATACCAAAAGAAAATACATACAAAAAGTTAACAGGCAAGCCGTATAAACAAAATATTGAAGTCAATTGGAATGTAACTAGGCAAGAAGATGCTTTGGTGATTATTTTGGTAGAACAGGAAAATGATGAGGATCAGAAAGGCATTTTGGTTTTGGCTTTTTGCCTATGTTAACTTGCGTGTTAGTCAGACTCTTCTGCTAACTTGCACTCTTACCCTCCATCTCATTGTTGAATTGCCCGACTAAATACTCTCCATCAAAATCTATGTTAAGAATCTGGATTGACACTTAGAGGTTTTCCAATCAACTCTTATTTTCCTGCAACATCAGAATTACATTCTGCACCCTCATCCATTTGATATTCAAACATTTGATTAGAATTATCATCTTACCCCCCATCATCATTTTCTTCCACAAAATCAGATGCATCACCACAATGGAGATCATTTTATTCATGCAGCTGCTTGGGAAGAACCACATCAGTTATATCTAAATTACACTTGGTATTATCATCCATGTTCTAAAAAGGCCAATAAGGCACAAGCAATGCCACCAACAAATGCGTGTTAAGCAACATCAACACCCTAAAGTTCTTCATGGAAATTCAGCTCAATAGGCGTGTCTGCAAATAAGGAGCGAACCCATATAGGTTCAAGTGGGTTCACATGAACCTACTTTATCAAAAAATTATACTGTATATATACGTATATAAGTAGTTTTTACCTATTTAAAAGGTATATATTATATATTGAACCCATTGTAAATAAAAGGACTGGCTAGCCCAGTGGTAGTGGGCTTGATTGTTAACACATACATCTCGTGTTTGAGCCCCAATAGGGGCATTTTTTAAATTATTTTATGCAACAGCCAGTTTAAGCAACTTTAAACCCACTTGGTGAAAAGTCTGGGTCCGCCACTGCTGCAAATAACTTATGAAATTCATCACTCTAAAATCAACTAAACAAGATATAAATAATTTAGGAGAGTTATATATTAATATGTACGTAACTGACCTTACTTATTATGAGGTTACATCACAAGTCAATGTCATCGTTGTCATTCGTGCTATCAACTTCATTGTTAGTAGTACTATTATTACCTTTATTCTCCTCATGGTCACTAATGTACTAAACCATAGTGTCATCCTCTTGGTCAGAATCTTTTTCATCATAATCAACTTCAACTTTATATTCTATTTGAGCTTCCAATTCAATTACATTTGCACCTATGGTAATCGGCTCAACATCATCTCTATGTAGTTGATTCAACATATCAACTGTATCATTAACAATTGATTTACTTTTAAGTCACATATCTTGATACACTTTAACATTTGTAACAAGCAACTTATCATTGTCTACCTCTGAGTTTTCCTTTTCTGGCACATCATATATGTGCCTAACTTGTAATTTGAGCACAATTCGCCAATCTTCCCCCAGTTTTGGGTCATCAATATAAAATATTTGCTTTGCTTGAGTAGCTAGTACAAAGGGATCATGTTCATACCAAAATATTTTAATATAGATGCTCATAAATTTTTTATCTTTTTCATCCTTGTTTTTCTTACGAAGATCAAACCACTTGCATTTGAATAGGAAAACTGAATTTTCTTCAACATACTTTAACTCAAGAATGTCAGTTATGGTACCATAAAAATCAATGTCCACTTTTTCATGAAGGTCTCTAACAACTATACCACAATTTTGACTTTTACATAATTCATCGTGTTGCTGAATATGGTACCTAACACCATTTACAATACAACTAGTACTTTTTTCTCCACACACATCAGGACCCATAGTCAAAGGATTTACTTTCATGATAGACCTTGACTTCTCCTTGTTAAATAACTGCATAATCTACGAGGAAAAGTTATTGCTTTCAATTAGTAAAGAATAAAAAGATTAAATTTAAACACACAACATGATTATTATCTTAAAGTCACTTACTTTCTTTCTGAACCACGAAGGAAATTGTTCTCTATGTTTCTCTTCTATATCCTCAACACCTTGCTTCAATAGCTCTTCTTTATGCTCTCTGCATGTAACAAAGTAAGTTATTTAGAAATAATTTAAATAAAAAATATCAACATATGTAAATAATATAAAAGAACTACTTACTCAACAAAAGGTTCTGCTTCTTCGCAATTATTAAACACATACCACTGAGCCATGTAAAAATCTTTCTTTGATATGACATCAGAATATCCATCTTTATATAGTTTAACACTTTTTGAAAATATTTTAAAAATATGTCCATCATTGTTGCTAGATCCATCATCATTTTTGTCTTTGAGATTAGATCTAGTCTCAATGTCATCAAGATACATAGATCAAAATGTCAAACATTCATCAATAATATAACCTTCAACAATAGAACCTTCAGGTCGTGCCTTATTTCTAACATAATGCTTAAGCTTGCACAAGAACCTCTCGATTTTGTACATTCAACGATATTGTACTGGTCCCCCACACATTGCCTCTCGTGGTAAATGCACAACCAAAAGTACCATAACATCAAAAAAAGCAGATGGAAAGATCATCTCAAGCTTACATAATATAAAAACTATATCCCTTTATAGTTGTTCTAAGTCATCACTCTCAATGTCTTACAACATAATCGTCGAAAAAAATTACTTAACTCAATCAATGCTAAAGAGACATCTTTATTTTTAAATCCACGAATAGAAAATAGGCAACAATCGATGTAACAAAATATAATAGTCATGACTTTTGAGTCTAGTTATCTTATCATCATCCCCATTTACACATCTTGAGATATTTGAAGCATAACCATCAAGAAATTTAATAGACTTAAACAATGCCCAAAACTTCTTTTTCTCTTCTTTTGACATATTATAACAAGCACCAGGCATTGTATAATTAGAACCATCATGTTGCAACCATAGTTCTTTTCTTATGTTCATGTTCTTTAGATCTTGTCTTGCTTTATATGTATCTCTAGTTTTTCCCTCAATATTTAATAATATCTTCAAAATAGCCTCACAAATGCTCTTTTCTATGTGCATGACATGTAAATTATGTCACAAATTCAAGTTCTTCCAGTAGGGCAACTCAAATAGAATGCTTTTCCTCACCCAATTCAACTCTTCAGGAAGACGTTTCTTTCTTTTATTATTTGAGTGTTTTCCTAGTCTATAAGTACTGAGTAAATCTAATTGTTGCAAGACATCATCACCTGAGAGATCTTTTAGCTTTATTCTTTTTTCTATCTTCCCATAAAATTTATTGCTTCTTCTCCAAGAGTGATTGGATTCAAGATACCAATGGTGACCCATGTAAGAAATTTTACCTGTTACCCTTTGTGAAGATACATCCTTATTGCAAGTAGGACATGTCATGTATCCCTTAGTGCTCCTTCTAGATAAATTGCCTAATTTATTAAAAAATTATATAATCAGCAATAGTTTATAACCAGAAAATAAACATAACATATGCAGAAAAACAAGATTCTCTACAACAATGAATGAAAATACAATCTTCTCATGTGTTGTCAATCAACTAAAAGAACACCTCTTTTCCATGTAAAAATATAATTAATAATTGCACAACTTCTCTCTCTCTCTCTCTCCCTATTCTTTATTTCTTATTAGAACTGTTGTCCTCCAAAAATAGAAAATAAAAAAGAATTTCAGGGAGTAGTTTGAAAGATACTAGTGATCCAAGTGATAAACAGGGTTATATAACAATACACTTGAACTTGAAAGGAAATGCTATCAAAACTAAAAATGAAGAAAGCAGTCATGAGGAGGACTTGATTGAGGACTCACTACTAGAGTATGATCCATAATGTTTCAAGAAAACACCCCGCACATTCCCTAACTTTCTTACTCAGTGACAAAAAAGTTATGAACAGAATTAGTCAAATACATAAAAATACATTTACAAAGTTTGACTTCTTCAAATCATCTTACAATACCACATAAATAGTCTAATACATAAATGGTATAGATTATTAGACAACTAGAAAAGTAGAAAATTTAAAAACACACCATAAGTTGAAAAGTCATTTAGGGTCCATAAAACAACAGGATGCATTTTGAAGCATTTCCCAGTTGATACATCGAATGTCTCTACATCATCACTTCATAACTTTTTTAATTCATCAACCAAAGGATGTAAATAAATATCAATATCCTTTCCTGGTGCTTGGGGACCAGGAATAAGTAATAACATCATCATAAATGGGTCTTCAAAATATTTTCATGGAGGAAGATTTAAGGAACAAGAATGACAGGCCACACACTATATGAAATACTCATGTTACCATATGGATTGAAACCATCAGTTGCAAGAGCGAGTCTAATACTACGAGGTTCTTGTGCAAACCACTGATGATTCTTGTCAAACTCTTTCCATGCTACAGAATCAGTGAGATGCCTTAATACATTCGCCTTATCAAGACATTTTTCTTTATGCCACCACATGTCTACACTTTTTTTATTAGACATAAATAACTTTGAAATCTCAATTTTTAATGGAAAATACTGTAGAACTTTATGAGGAATCCTTTTATCCCTTTCATTATAAATCTTCCACCTCGAAGTACCACAATGTGGATACTCTTGTCTATATTTATGTTCAGCCCAGTACAACACACAATTATTTTTGCAAGAATGGATCGAAATGTATCCTAATCCCAAACCCTACAATATGTTTTTAGCATCATAATATGACTTAGGAAGTGTCTCGTCAGTAGGCAATGCCTCTTATAGCAACTCTAGCAACATACCAAATGATTTATTACTCCATTGATTTTATACTAGTGCAGCACCTTCCCAAGAAATGAAAGCTTCAAAAATTTCTTACATCCTTGATATAATTCACGTTCAGCTTCTTTTAGCAATTTGTCAAATGTTGTAACTTCTTTCTCACTCATATTACCACACACATTATTACCAGTCTCCTTTGAATAATTGGCAAAAGATCCTTCAACGACCTCTTCTAACATAGTACGAATTCCATCATCCTTATCATGGGCTTTGTTTTCATCTTCACTGTAGATTGCTTCATTGTTATCTCTCATTTGTGATTGTTCCCCATGGTGTCTCCAGTGCAAGTAACTTTTCATAATTTCTTTGAGCAATAAGTGGTCATGCACTACTTCTTGTGTTTGAAAAAACACATTTAAGCAATTTGTACATAGGCATCAAACTTTGATATTTCGATCAAAGCGAGATTGAATAAGCCGCATAAAAGATTGGACACTCTCAATATATCTTTTAGTGAACTTTGGTTCATGCATTTAGCTTTTATCCTTGATCACTTGCACAAGCAAATAATATCATACGAGTTTAAGCCTCTACGGTAACTCTTTGTTTTATAATTTTCTACTAAAAGTTTAGATACAGTACCTATCCTGCCCCATTATTTCATATATTAAATTTTCCTCGCCCTGCCCTGCCCTGCCCAATTTAAGTCCTGAACCACTCTATTTAAGTCTTGTTATCCCTTGCCTTTCCCTATTTCCATCTCCACTTATGACAAATCAATTTACAAATGAGAACTTAGTATTTTGATATCAAGAATCAAAAAAAAATCTTTTACCTCCAGTTTCAATAAATAGAATGTCAAAATCCAGCTACATTTACTTAATCATAGAAATCTTCTGCCCCAAAACAAAAATTACAATCATGAACAAGAAATTTAGATTAAAATGTAGATTAACCATAGAAAATTGAGGTAATTAAACTAAATATACTCACCTAAATGCATTATTATAAACCCAAAACTAAAAAGTTACAATATTGAACAAGATTAGAATAAAACAAAAGATGGGAAATTGAGGTAATTGAACTAAATTAACTCACCTAAATGTAAAATCATAAACCCTAAACAAAAAAAGTACCAATCTTGAGGAAATTTAAAATTAAAAAATAGGAATTAGGGGTACCTGAATATGGAATTCTTGAATCTTGATGGGATTAGATTTCTTTGTGAATATCCCAGGTTAGAGGTATCTGAAAACTTTATTTCTCCTTGGTTAACGTTTCTCTAAAGCTAAAATAAGACTATATTTTTTAACTTGTCAAAGTTGTTGTCATATAACTAGTAGGTAAATTAATAATCAAAGTATTATATAATTATGCTTTATTAGTAGTCACTCAAGTTAGAACGACTTTTTTTATGTAATTATTAAGTGAATTTACTATTAACCAATAAAATTGATAGATTTTTTAGATAATTATTATGAGTTATAGTATTTTTTATTATTTTTAAATAATATATGTATTTTTATGCCAATTTATGTAATTGTGATAGTATACGGTGAAACAATCAAATTTTTTATATATAGATAATATTTTAAAGTATTAATTATTGTGATTTATGACAACCTCCAACTACTTTCCAAGTTAATTGTATATATTAGTTATTATTGTGTATATTAGTTATATGTAGATAATATTTTAAAGTATTTATTATTGTATATATTAGTTATATGTCGATGATATTTTAAAGTATTAATTATTTAATATATTAGTTATATGTAGATAAAATTTTAAAGTATTTATTATTGTATTTATTAGCTATATGTCGATGATATTTTAAAGTATTAATTATTGTATATATTAGGTGTTATTGTATATATAAGTTATATGGAGATAATGTTTTAAGGTATTAATTATTGTATATATGTAGATGATTACTGATTTTTCAAACTGGTCAAGTATTGTTGGACATGTAATTTTTTTAGTAAAATAGACAAGTAAAAATAGATGGAGGGAGTAAAGTCTTTGTCCCAATTTATGTGACATAAATATAATTTAGAATTAACGAAACTTTCTATATATATGTTTTTAAAAATATTTAAATTATTAATTATTTTAATTTATAAATTTTTAAAAGATTATATTATATGTGTTCATCCATTACTTTAAAATTATAGATTCGTCATGAAATATATTTTTTGTCCGACTCTAAAAAGAAATTTTATCAATTACGTCAAATTTTTGTTACTTTAGTTTTATTGCTCTTTTAGATCCTTTTCCTTCACATGAAATTCAAGTTTAATCAATTCAATTTGTTAAATTAAATAAAGTATTTTTTTATAAGTAGATTTAAATGATTAAAGTGCTCAATTTGTTAATATTTTCATAAGTATTCAAAATAAACGATTAATAAATGATTTAATTAATTAATAATATGATTATTTTACTATGGTATCTATATTAAATGATGTTTATAATGTCTTGAAAATATATAGAAGCTAGAGTAATATTCCCTCAAGACCAATCATATATGCTTCATTTTATTTGAAATGCTCCATGTGTTAAAGATAGTAGAAAGAATATAATGTGTGCTCAATTCCATTTATATTTATAAGACAAGATATTAGAGCGCCCGGGCTAACATGGGTGCCCAATATATGTTATTTTTTACACCAAATTAACTACTGCCTAAACAATATGCAAACATAACTAGACGAGCATTATTAATACACCCTACCAAAGGACCCTACAAATATATTTTCTACAAGGATAGAATTGAACCTCAAAAATCTCTGAATTTGTATTCAACACCAATTGAAATGAAAGAGTTTTTTTTATGGCGTGTTGTTGTTTGGTTGGCTGACCAGAGTTGTCGGAGTTAGTGATGGTGGCGATGGTTTTCTGCCAATGAAATTTTGCAAAAATCCAGAATTGAGAGAGTTAATCTGGTGGAAAACAACGGGCGTATATTGTTGTTGCTAATTTTGGGTGCTAAACTGCTAATGGAGAAGTTTCTCCACTTCTTACTCCTGATGTCAATGGTGAAGAAGAGAAAAATCTATCTCCATCCACTTTTGTTCGTCATATATTAAAAAGAATTGTTTCTCTATTTTAAAAAGATAGAAATTTATTTTTAAAATTATTTGAGTTCACATGCCACATGTCATAATTTTATTCGTTAACATTGGTGTGTCTAATAGAAAAATGGGTTTATTGAGGGTGTCTAAGTGAATTCTTCAAACAAGTTTAAGGGGCTATTGATAACTTATAATTCTTAAATTTATATATATTTTATGATATGGATAGAAAAGAAATGAGCATCCATTACTTTAAGATTATAGATCCATCACGAAATGTATTCTTAATCTGGCTCTATAATTTTGTATCAATTACATCGATTTTTTTGTTATTTTAATTTTGTTTCCCTTTTAGATCAATTTCTTTCACTTGAAATCAAATTTAAGCAGCAGGACACTTTAGTCCAGGCGCTCAAGAAAATATATAATGAACAAGTAAATATGAACGGAGGGAGTAGTGTCTTAATCTCAATTTATGTGTCAAAAATGTAATTTGGCATTACCAAAATTTTCTATACGTTTTTTTTTTTAAATTTAGCTATTGATTATTATATTTTATAGTACTTTTAAAATAACTTTTATATTATATAATGTAAAAATAGTAAAAATATTTTTGTTAGAAATTACGCAGTCAATGTTATTATTTACACCAAATCAAACGCCGCCCAAATAATATGCAAACATAACTAGCATAAGCATTATTAATACATCATATTTTATATAATTCTTATACACCCTACCAAAGGACCCCTTAGTTTATCCATAGTTTCTCTTTTTAAAATAATTAATTTATAGCTAATCATATTTAATTATAATTAAATAATTTTTTTAACTTAATTAATTATAATTTTGTGATAATTTATTTGTATATACACTATAATATATTTATGTAAGACCCCGAAAAGTCCTTGTCACTTCAGTCCTATATAGCATGCCAAAAGAGGTCCTAGACTTAGAAAAATTCAGTTAAGTGTTAAGACTTAGAAGCATTTTTAACCTTCGTAATTGGATGATCTTATTTTTTATCATTACGACCTTAGAATGTCGATTTTTAAGTTGATTCATGATCAGGGATGCCAATAGGTCATATGGGGTGAGTTTTGGAATTTTTAAAATTTTTGAACATCGTTAAAGTCATGTTTGGATGCCCAAAATAGTGCATCAACGCAATCAGGCCGTGACGTGTCAGTAATTGCGTCGACACCATCGACACGGCACGTCGGGTATCGCATTGTTGGGCACAGTTTGCTCACTTAATTATGGGTTTGTGAGAGTATTTAGGTCCTTTTCCCCTCATCAATTCAGCTAAAACTTGAAATTTAATATCCAAAAGGGCAAAATATACTTGTTATCTCACAAAATACTCTCAAGAACAAGCCCTAGTTTCATCAAGCTCAAGATCAAGTCCCAAGAATTCATCACAATCTTCACAAAATCAACAATTAAGGTATGTTAGGTTTTCATCCTTGGGTTTCCTTCCACTCTTGGAGTTCAAGAAAACTTTTCAAAAAATTGAATTATGATTGTCATGTCATGAATTGAATTATACCTATGTTTGAGTTGTTGTGTGGATTTCAATTTGAGATCTTTTATAGGTTCCATGAAATTATGTTAGCATGTGTGTTGAATTATGAATATTGCATGTCAAAATCATTGAATTTGCAAGTTTAAGTTGTAGTCATGATGCTTATGTGTTGTTCATTATCATGTGCATTAATTATGCTCCCCAAGTGTTTGATAGAATGTTCATGTGAATTGAATAGTGAAATCATGACATGTTATCATGTGTTCTCAATCATGTACAAGTTCATGATCTCCAAGTATTTGAAAAAATGACTCAATGAATGAATTGTGAACAATTGACTATTGCTATGCTTTTAAGATTTTCTATGTTTTTATCCATTATGCTATCGAGTCTTAGGGGTATTTATTACCCGAAATCTATCTATTTACTTAGTTTCAGTAGTTATAGAATCATCCCAGTAAAGGTCAAGAACCATAGTACTTAGTCAGTAATAGAACTTAGTAAACTCAGTCTAGTTCAGTCAGTCAATACGATGGTGTCAGTTCAGTCAAGCCTAGTACAGTCTAGTGATTAGTTAAGTGTCGATTCAGTTGAGAGTAGGATATAACACCAAGTGAACCCAGGGATGGGGGAATTTCTGCCAGCAGAGGGTTTGACCCTTTGTAGTAGTCCCTACATTGCAGAACTACGTAGCCAGCGTAGGGTAAGTCATCCTCCTGCCAGACTAGTTTAACGCCATCATATATATATTTCATGAGTCTTCCTGCCAGATTAGGGTTGACCCAGCATTATTAGTATCTCGAGGAAAAGTGCTAACACCCTTTCAACCGGGGTCACAGAATGGACCCCAACTCAGTCTATAACCGAGGTATGTTGATTATAGTTTCACTTTCAGTATTCAGTTAAGAACTCAGACAGTTCTACAGAACCATGTCCATCAGTTATCAGTTAATTAGCCATCAGAATTTAGTACTTCAGTTCTAGTCTAAATTATTAGTTATCAGTATTCAGTTATCAAAACTCAGTACATCAGTTTTAGTCTAATTCAGACAGATGTTATATGTGCAGTGTTGCATATTCAGCATGTTCAGTAGTTACATATTTGCCTGTACTCTCATCCAGTTACTTTATGATGTTCATTCAGTCACTTATCATCTCATGCATACAAACCCATGTATATCATCCTACCTCACTTAGTATACCTGTACATTTCATGTACTGGCACATACTTTTTCTTTGTTATATGATGTCTCACATCAGAGGTTCAGATGCTCAGGTTCCTAATCGTACTTAGCAGCTCAGGATATCAGCAGCAGTTATAGTAGTGAGTCCTAATCCATTGAGGATATTATTTTATTTCAGCATTTTAACAGATCTAGTATGTTCAGTAGTCAGAGTTAGTTGGGGACTTATCCCATCAACTTTTTTTTAGACAGTTAGAGGCTTTCAGGCTAGCACAGTCAGTTATTCAATTTTCAAATGTTATTAGCAGTACACTCAGTTGTTATTTCAGTATTATGAGAACCATATGGAATTCCAGTCTTACTTCCACATAGGTTTTTCAGTATTATTATTCAGTGCTCATAGCAGGTACCAGTCATGAGTTACCTTGTGATCCTTCGGGGTCGTAAGAATCGTGTGACATCCAGGGTGTAGACTCAGGTCG
The DNA here is from genome assembly GCF_002878395.1 of Capsicum annuum. Taxonomy (NCBI): domain Eukaryota; kingdom Viridiplantae; phylum Streptophyta; class Magnoliopsida; order Solanales; family Solanaceae; genus Capsicum; species Capsicum annuum. The sequence continues at coordinate 46,895,930 of NC_061121.1, forward strand.
TTATAATTTATTAAGTTGGTAAAACCATTTTCTGCAAGAATAAGATAAGTATTTACTTTTTTCTTGTACGTATTGTTCACATCTAAAACAATTTTATATATATACACAAAATACATACAGTAAAAAAGTAAATACTTATTTAACCCAAAGTACATACAAAGTACATACGACCAAATAGTTTTATATGTATAAAAATAGTTTGATGGATACTTCTACACATTTCCAAACAGCTAAACCCCAAAAAAAATTTCCAAACATTTACTTATTTAACCCAACCAAAGTACATACAAAGTACATACGACCAAATTGATTTATATGTATAAAAATAGTTTGATGGATACTTCCACACATTTCAAAAAAGCTAAATAAAAAAAACCCAAACATTTCTAAACCTTTCCAGCAATTGCAGCTGCTACAGTTCATAGAGCATCCATGAAATATTGTGATAATTGAGATTGAATCAGATATATGTGGAATTCTTTTCAGGTATTTCTAGGGTTAGAATAGAATTTGTACTTGTAAATATATTTGCTTGTAATTATAATTAGGCGGGGAAGCTATAAAATTGGTCAAGCACTACTCAACTTCCTAAATTTTCTGAGTTAATCTGAGGTACTACGACACCACTTCCTTCACTAGTGCACCAAAGAGAAACACAACAAGAGGGAAAATAGAGAAAGAAACCATTTTTTGGCACTTACTTTTCTTGAGGTTTTTGGCTCCAAAAGAATTTCAGGAAAACTACCATATATATGAGAAAACAAATGGAGCAGTTTAATTACAAAGTGAAGCAAAATTTCTGAACCTGTACAAGAAGACCAGGTACACAATGTACAAATTCCGTTGTGAATCTTATTTAATAACAGATTATGAGAAAATCCTATTAGTTATAAGTTACTTAACAATCGATTAGCAAAAGGTGTAGCTAATTCCTATTTTTGTTGTAAGAAAAGCAGAGGTATATGGATCAGTTGTGCTTTTGTTGGAGTTAACCACAAAGTCTTTAGGATTAGGACAAGTGAAGTTTCAATGCTTCATGACAAAAAAAGTCAAAAGTTTTTGGTTGTCGTTTTTACTAACCTTCTTATAGCTTCTTCCATTCCAATGTACTGTCGATGGACAAATCGTCTGCAATAATCTGCTAAACATATGTCCTGCACGTGGAAAATAAGTGACACTTGAGAATTCAATCACCATAAACATAATTGATGTATATATCAATCATTAAAAGGGCACATTCTCAACATAAATGTATATTCACTTCTTAGAATATGCGACTAAGCACTTAAGTGAAATGGAGTACAGATAATTTGTAACTTATTATGTCTGAGTACCTAAAAATATCATTCGCGATTTAATCTTAGGAAACTTCTTTGTTTTCAAAAATTTCCTGAATTGAACTTTGAAGTATTCGCCTTGAACATCTTAAAAGCCAGTTTTGAAAGGTGTCTGGCGTGTTTATTATTGTTGTCTCCTATATTTTATTTAGGCATCTCACTCCATCGGGAACCTTTTCCAATTTCTTGCACTCTTCGATTTCTAGATGAACTAGGTTAGGCATGGCTCCTATTTTTACCCTCCAAGTTTCTAAATTTTGCATCCCCTAGTGTTTAAGAGTTCTGAGGAGGGAAAACCCTTATAGAGAACAACACATTACCTTTCCAGTGTACTCGTTTCCACGAAATGATAAAGAAAATATTTTAGGTAACTTTTATAAAATTATAAGCATAGGGTCTTCTTCAAGTCCACTTCTTCTCAAGGTTAACTTGGTGAGGCATTGTGAAAAGAAGTGGTGTTCTGGTAGCTTACTGATATGTCTGATTAGATCGGATTTGTATATATGACTAATTCATTCTTGGAAGAACAAAGCTAATCTAACATGCTGAAATGACTTATCATCGGTAAAGAAATAGTTTTGAACATCATTGTTGTCTACGATGATAGATAGCCTGCGTACTGTGTGTTTGATGTTGCTTTAGCTGAAGAAGGGCAGAACATCGATTGATGCAAATGCTGAGGAAGTTTCACTCATATTGAAGCTTCACTCGTATCGAAGCTTCACTCGTATCAAAGTTTTATTCGTATCTTGTGTGGGCAATATAATTGTTATCGAAGATCTCTTGTATTTAGTTAGGAAAATCTCTTGTATTCGAAGTTCTTTAGCATTTCCAAGTTATTACTTATCAAGTAGTGCTAGTATGGAAACAAGTTTTACAAGTGTGTCCATAGAGATGATGTTTTAAATATATGGAAATAAGGTTTACAAGTGTCATAACACATATCAAGTTTTAGTGATCTTTATATAGATATTGAAGGATCTTTACTAAACACTCACAACTCTGTTCCAACTTATTTTACAGTAGTACAATGAGGCTAATGAAATTTTAGGTTGATTAGGATAATCTTGAGAAACTCCCAAACATGAATGTCCAGATCCTATAATTGAATCATATAGTTTCTTTTTATTTTTTATAAGAATTATTATATTATTTATTAGATATCCTGCTTACCAACAATTTTTGGTGGAAAGCATCACTTTAAGCTTTCTACGATAAGAACAGTCTTTTACTGCAAAGAACCACCAGAATATTATAGCTCACATGAGATAGAAAAATCAAGACATAATTGTTTAGTGACTGAAGCACAAATGTCAGGGCATACTCTACTTCAAAGTATGTGGAGTATGCACTCCTTGTTCATTTCATAGACTCCATCTTTCCTATTTAATATCTCCTTTGTGCAAAAGAGGAGAACTAATTATAATGTGTGGGTTAGACTTGGACTCACAACACCAGTTTCAATCCTACCACAAATAAAAGCTTGGCATCTAAGTGGAAAAAGGTAGAGAGGCAGGACCATTATCTACTGAGTATTGAGCATTGTGCCAATAGACATTGGGAATTTTATGGTTATAAAATATAAAGAAAAAAATAATTTTGGAACTTAAATTAGTCTATAAATGTATTCCATTTCTTAATTATCATAAAGGTACTAGTTTTGCATGTGTCATGCAGCTCCTAGTCTTGAAAGGATGGCTAGGAGTTAATTTTATTTTCCTACGGTTGTGATTGAGGTCGGTGGGGGTTTAGATTGGTGCTAAGCAGGTAGAGATGAAAGGGTGAGGTGGTACTATTTAATATAACGATAGGTGTTAAGGATTTACCTTGTTCATTATAGGGGAGAAGTAGAGAGGAGCAAGTCTGTGGACTGAATGAGGAATAAAAGTCTATGGAAATAAGTGAAATATCAGCTCTCCATGTGAGATACTACTTGGAGGGTGATTGACTCATTGAAGGAAAAATGAATTTTTTGGACTTATTAGTTATGTAGGGAAAATAGGATAGTTGGAACGCAAGGTAAGAAATAAAGGGATTGATAGCCATGATTCTGTATAAAACTTTTCCTTTCTGTTAGGGTGCTAAATTTGGGAATGTTCTCTCTTTCTCCCATGTACAAACTGAACCAATTGAGCCAAGTCAATTTGGTATTCAAGTTGTTGGAGTTATTTGCATTTGGTTTTTGAGATAGGCCCAAAGTTGATTGATTTGGAATAATGTTCATGCTTGTATGTACTTAAATACAATTTCAAAATTGAAAAGTGAGTTGGAGAACAAGTTATAAAATATTTTCCAAATTTGAAATTTAACTTCAAGTTGGATTTAGGATTTTTATGCCAAACGGTATTTTTTAAACTTGTTCTAGAAAATGTTTTTCTTGAGCTGAGGGGTCTGACGGAAACAACTTCTCTATCCTAAAAAGGTAGGGGTAAGGTCTGTGTATGACCCCTTTTGTGGGAATATACTAGGTATGTTATTGTGGTTGTTATTGTAAACACTGATTTTTAAATAAAACAAAAAATTATTTCGGAAAAAAGTATGGACATGACCCTAGATAGGAAGGTATGTAGAGTGCGAATTAGGGTAGAAGGTTAGTGTGGATGGGTGAGTGGTAGCCTACAAGTAGTTGTGCTTTGGGGTGACCTTGCTAGTAGTCGTAGAACTTTACACATAGGGTGAAGTCTCTAGATAGGAGTGTTGGGGGGGGGGGGGGGCACTTGCAGTTTTGTAGTTTATAACACTACTTTATGGGTGTTGTATTTTCTATTATTTCACCTTATCTTGTGTTTTAGTACGACTGTATTTACTATCATTTTGTGTTGAGCCGGGGGTCTATCGAAAATAACCTCTCTTCTTATTCGGAGGTAATGGTATGGACTGCATACATTTTACCCTCCCCAGACGCCACTAGGTGAGAATACGCTGGCTACATTTTTGTTGTTGTATTTACTTTATTTTCTAGATCTTCTTTTAGTTGTCAATGATGGGTAGTTTTATTAACTATTCATTTATTAAATAGTGGAATTTTTATGTTTTGAATGTACTATAATTACATAATGTGTTTGGGCAAAATTTTGCAAATCAATGGCACCGGGAGGAGGTGTCTTTAGGCAAACTACACTTACAGGGGGAACTATTCAAGCAACTCAATCACTGGATGAATCAAATATCCCTACCCTTTTGTTAATACAAGTAATAAATTCAACTATGTCTATTAGGACTATATTATTTAGTTATTTGTCAAGTTGAAACATAAAACATTTAATCTTCGAAATTTTCATTCATGTTAAACTTGTAAAGAGAAAGATGGACATTAGCTAACTATACACACTCGCAATTGAGATTGTAAATAGTAAAAGTATAAAATTAGTAACAGTAATTGTTTTGTGTCCTCATCAATCTTCTAATAATTCAAAGTAATGCTATTAGCTCTCATATATTCTCTCTATTTTGTCAATATATTTCTTCACTTAGTTGGTTATTCAAACACAACAAAATAAAGAAAAATTTAAAGATTTCCCATTTTCATCCTGTGTATTTTTGAAGCGGACAGTAGAATCAAGAAGATCAGAGGCTTAGCTTAGATAAGACACATCCAGTTAAGCACTTAAGTAAAGGGGGTTTGGAAGCTAACAAAGTAATTAAGCATAAGACATACCATAAAAAATTAGCAAGCGTTGTTGCTTTAGACTCATATTCTGCTTATCAAAGGCCAGCTCTCAGTTCTAGGGATAAAAAGATTAGCTTGAATTCTTTGGCTGTCTATACTGACAAGGCCCATTCAATAAGCAGTTGCATTATATTTGAGAATTGTGAACAGTGTTACAAGTAAGAGTTGAATTCTAACTTGATTGAACTAGAATTCGTTGTGTTGTCCCATTAGACTAAGCTTCATGGCTTTCTAAGCCATAAATGGCACATTTATGAATAAGGCATTATCAAACAACTGAAGTGGTCTTCAACATATTATTGAACTCAACATGCTGACATAATCTAGAGAAGTATGAATGAAGTGAACGTTGTTGACCAAAGGATTACTATAATAGGTTTTTATTATCCAATACCAGTTAATATTAAGACAATATGACCAAAAGAAGGTCAATAACTACTTGGAAAGCAATTACAACATTGTTCTTCATTTCACCTTATGACATTACAAACAAGTATGTTCTTAGCCCCATCAAAAGCAGCAGCATGTTGTAGAATGACTAATCTCATAATTTTCTTATTTTTTTCCATTATATACTCTGTACTGTAAGAAAAAATTACACTTGATAACAAATCTTTGAACTACTTAGTTCTAACTATAGAGGCTATGAAGTTCTGTTCTGAGTCGTGGTATTCTCTACAGCTAGTTGTGTTATAGCCTGTGATAATAAAACTGTAGTGATAGGGATCATAGTTTGGTACTGAGAGGGAAGTGGTGCAGCTATTTGTTGGGTATAGAACACTTGGTCAAGCGTAGGATGAGAATATTCATAGCCGTAATTAGCAGCACCATTCGGAACAACAACCATTTGTTGTGATGGAGGAGGAACCTGGGAAAGGTTGTAATACTGTTAATAATGTTGACTTGGAGGAACTTGGATTACTGTTAGAGTTGTTGGGGTTACTGTTCTGTACACATTGGCAGGTAATTCAGGCTTAGAGGACTGGACTGTTCTTGCTGGATAAATATGTGGAAGAGCTTATTTAAACACTACTGATAATGAAACCATTGTTGGATTTGATGATGTTAACTGCTGGTTTGAAGCTACAGTAGTAGCATCAGCTGGATTAGATTGCACTTTCAAATTATACGGTTGAGTCTGAAAGACTGGTACATAATACATTTGATATTGCTGATCCATTTGTTGAAGAAGTTGTTGCTGGGTTTGGGGTGCATACATTTGATAGTAAGACGAGATATCCGATGGACCTATTATAGTATGTTAAATATAATATGTGGTGGCAAGAATGAACTGATGTTGCTACTGTGGAACTTGCATATCTACAGAATCCTGAGCTTGTTGTATCTGAATTTGCTGGTTATAATCCATAATATTAGTTTTAGTGTCAGCTACAGTTGGAGACACTCTGGTTTCAAGACCTGTCACTGGAGATGCATCTTGGTAAACCATTTATTTCGAGAAAGATGTACCTGATGCGATGCTGCTATCACTAAAAAACATCAAAATATATTTTAGTTGATCAAAAGCAGACTGGATATGTTCTTTACTTATTTTCTAATCAATGTGCTTTGTTGTTGTTTTATAAATATATCTATATATCTACTCTGTCATTTTTAGACTTAGGTGGTATTTTGAATTGATGTTTTTTCATTATCAGATGATTGCGCTAGGCTCAAGAAAGGTCGTGGCAAGACTAGAGGGAAAGGACTTGAAAAAGTGAAGAAGGCTATGGGAAGCAAGATGAAAATAGAGATCCCGATTGGTAAAAGAAGTCCAACTAAGCCAATTCAATCAGTCAAATTATCCAATGAATTAGGGATAATTGCTCAGAATTTTCTTCCACTTTCAAACAAGTGGAAGGAACTTACAAGAGAGGACGAAGATTCAACACTAATTAGATGTCACGTGAGTATTTTACATTTATGCTATTCTTAAATTAATGAGAAAATGATCAAAAGCCTCCCCAACCTTTACCCTAAATCTCAACTACAGACCTATACTTTGCAAGGGTCCTATGACCCCCCCCCCCCCCCAACCTATTTTAAAGTGGAATTATTACCCCCCGAAAGCTGACATGGCTAGAGTGTGTGTTTCACTCTTTTTAAAGAGAGTGAAAACATAAATTATTTATTAAAAATTTATTTTTAATATTTCTTTATTTTCTTTAGTCATTTTTAATTCTTCTTCTTCTTCTTCTTTCTCACAAACAAAAAACTTCAAGAACTCATCAATGGCATAAAAGATTAATTTATCATATTTCTCATCGCCAAGCACAAAATCAATTGGTTCCGACTTCAATTTCGTCGGAAATTTCAAAATGGGTATTGTTCCTTATTTTCAACTTCAAGATCGTCAAAAATTTTAAAATCGATATTGTCTATTATTTTTGACTTCAAGGTCGTCGTAAATATTAAAATGAGTATTGTCTATTATTTCTGGCTTCAAAGTCGTCGAAAATTTTAAAATTCTCTATTGTTTCCGACTTTTAGGTCATCGAAAATTTTAAATTTGATATTGTTCATTGTTTTTGGCTTCAAGGTCGTCGAAAATTTTGAAATTGATATTGTTCGTTGTTTCTATATTTTAGATCGTCGGAAATTTAATAATTGATATTGTTTATTATTTTTCACTTCAAGATTGTCGGAAATTTTAAATTTGATGTCGTTTATTATTTCTGACTTCAAGATCGTCGGAATTTTCAAAATCAATATTGTCCATTATTTTAGAATTCAAGGTCATCGTAAATTTTAAAATGAGTATTGCCCATTGTTTCCGACTTCAAGGTCGTTGAAAATTTCAAAATTTCTCTACTGTTTTCGATTTTAAGGTCATCAAAAATTTTAAATTTGGTATTGTTCATTATTTTCGGATCTAAGATCGTCAGAAATTTAATAATGATATTGCTCATTATTTTACATTTCAAGGTTGTTGAAAATTTCAAATTCGATGTTTATTATCATTTTCGACTTCAAAATTATTGAAAATTTTAAATTCGGTATTGTCCATTATTTTCCACTTCAAGTTCATTGAAAAATTGTTTGAGTTTAAAAAGAAAAAGAGATAAAAAGTAATGGTGAAAAAGTAATGAAAAGTGATAAAAAGTGATAAAAATGGAGAATAAAGTAAGTAAAAATTAATTTTAAATTAAAAAAATACGTGTAAAAAGACTGTTGATGCGTGCATCAAACCATATTCCAAATGACTGATTGTCAGTTTTCGGGTGGAGGGGGGGAGTAATAATTCCACTTTAAAATAGTTCAGGGAGTCATAGGACCCCCGCAAAGTATAAGTGTGTAGTTGGGATTTGGAGTAAAGGTTGGGGGGGATTCTGGCCATTTTCTCTAAATTAATTGATTATCACATTACCTATTTATTTAGTTAAACCAACTTCAGTTGGCATTCGTTGTAATGACAATATATCAATAAACTAAAATTTACGTAGTTCAAGTATGAGACCTAAATATATACTAAGATTTTTTAAATTAATGAACCACCTTAGGTGATCGAGGTCAGAGCCAGAGACAAAGGTATGGGTTTGGACATTTCCAGTAACTTTGGTCCAAACTCTGTAAATCTATTTAATATGTACAAATTATTATTTTGAAACCCAATAACTTTAAAAGGACTATAATCTAAACCTATAGATTTAAAAAAGGGAATACAGATTTTTTGAACTATAATCTATGTTTTTAAGGACATTAGAGTTTTAAGGTACTAAGTATGTTAGCAGATGTTATGATTATAATTTTAATCTAATGGGGATTTTGATTGTTTGGTGTGTTTCTTCAATACTTATTTATTTTTTTAGGAGAGGTTTGACATTAATTTGGACGAGCATTATGTGAAAGATAGTTGTGAAGATATGCTGAAAATAGAAGCCGGCAATGGTGCTACAAGTTACAAAAAAATTAAAAGTGCACGCTCCATGGAAGAGGCTCGTAAAATGAAATTCAAACAGTTGACCTCAGATAATTGGAATAAGCTTTGTGACATATGGAATGATCCAGAGCACAAGGTAATTTATGTTCATGTATTCTCGTTGTTATTTAAGTTATGATGCTTATATTTTCTTTGTAGAAATGATGCAAAATAAACAAGGCCAACCGAACTAAGATTAAATCTAATCATTTCATGGGATCAAAAGCATTTGTAGCAGCTCGTGCTGAAATTTTAAGTTATACCATTTTTATTCTTTTTACTAGTGACACTTTGGTACTATTTAATATTGTGTTGTTTGGTAAATAAGAGAATAGGCATGTAAGTTGTATCCCATTTCAATCAAATATCCCTAAACACTATTTCATAGTATTTTCTTGTTATACAGGATGAAAAGGAATCTGAAGGTGTAGAGCCTGACAGAATTGAGTTCTATAAGCATACTCATTACATGAGTGAAAAAGGATGGTCATCTGAAGAAGCTGAGACTAACTATGTAAAAAATTAATATTTTAGTAAAATACCATTACATTTATTTGATTAATCTTCTTCATGTCTTCTCCTTTAAATGTGTTATTATTTTACGTAGAACAACATGAACAATTTGAAAGTTCTATATACTTCTAGAGAGTCTTCCATGACTATTGATGAAATTGTGGATGATGTACTTGGTACAAAGTCGGGGTACATAAAAGGTCTTGGTTATGGTCCTAAACCTAATACTACAAGGGCAACAGAAAGTAGAACGACAGAGTTAGAAGACTCCCTCAAAAAGGCGAAACTGGAAGCTGCTAGTGCCCAAAATGAGTTACAGAAATGATTAAATGCAGTTGAAACTATGATAGAAAGCCAACAATCACAGATACAAGACCGGCAGTCATATATCAAAGCATTAAATTCTCAATTAAATATTGTAGTGGCACACCAAGAGAAAATGCTTAAGAAAATACAACTTCTTGTTAGCCCATTGTCGTCAAGGTTAGAGGTAACATAAATTTATATGATAAGTTCTATTTAATTTCTCTTTATTAAATTTATAAATTATGTGCATCAAAGTGTTCCAACATGTTCTTGATGGGTCTGTTGTTGGTAGAGTTGTTAGAATTGAAGTTTTGCATATATTGACTGGAAAGGACTAGGTCCAGCCGAAAGAAAATAGAAACCACAAAGACTACAAATCAGAACCTTTTTTTTTCATGATGACACTGATTTAGTTAGCTTTCATTTGTACTGGATATGCCTTTTCTCGAGGGTTCAGCTCCACTAGTGAAAAGGCTAAAAAGCAGCAGCAAAGTAGTTAATGGATTAGCTTCGTTGAATCCACTGTAATACATTCGGTCGAATCACTTCCTTAAAACCATATTTCACATGATTCATGGCTTTGAAACTAGTTGGTAAAATAGTGTTGAACTGCATGTATTGGATATTTATTCCAACTGGGCTTTTTGGTTTGATCATGTTGGAAATAGTTGGGTAAGCTTTCTGCTATGTGTTCCTAGCTTAGGTAAACTTATGCTTGTTGTTGGATTCCTTGTCCTTGCCAGCACCATATTTCTGGAAAGTTTCGGGCTTGGGGGAGTGTGATGAGTTCGTAAGCCACTTAGTTGCACTTGTAGTTGCATTGTTATCTAAACCTCAAATATTAGCAGATGGCTTCATTTTGTCAAGACATCGAAGGATCCAATTACCAAGGTTTCGACTAGCTTCAATATCTCTTTCTTGTAACTTGCAATGAATTATCAGTGCCACATCAAATGCAACTCGTATTCGCCTATGAGCGGAATCACGAAGCCTGGGATGTTTAGGACTAATGAACTTACACTGAATCCTTAAAAACAGCTTGTAATTTCATTTTAGACCCAAAAAATATGTTGTTCCTAATGTGTTATCCCATAGAACCATTTTTTTTTCTATAACTTTCTTCTTCCTTGAAAATTTTCTATTAAAGTTTGTATTCTTTCTTCTTTAATTCATTTTCATTTTTATTTTTCTTTTTTCTTTTCTAACAAGGCATAAATTGGTCCTTTTCTGGAGAGCCGCCAGAAAGTACCAGCTATTTCAACCTCCCGCGCATGCATTTCTACCAGCTATTTATGTTTGTTTTTGGTTATACTATTATCTATTCTAAACGGGGGGTTTATCGAAAATAACCTCTCTACTTCATCTGAGGTAGTAGTATGGACTGCGTACATATTACCCTCCCCAGACCCCACTTAGTGGGAATACACTGGGTATGTTATTGTATACTTCATTTAAGCTAGTGGTATGGACTGCGTACACTTTACCCTCTCCAAACTCCATTTTGTGAGAATACATCGGATATGTTATTATTGTTGTTATAGAAGTTTTATTTGTTTACTGGATAGTATTTATCTAGTTTTTCGGTAGCTTCGCTTTTCATAATTACATGTTTAACGGATTCTAGTTGTGGCTTGGAGCAGCAGTTGCATGTAGAGTTATTTTGACACTCAAATCTGAAAGCATCATTGTTAATCTTAAATTTCTTCTCTTTTCCACAGTGTAAAAGTGAGAGTTGAATGAACACCAATTGCAAGCTCAACACGTTATTGGTACTTTGGAAGAAACCTTTACATATCTACCTTAGTTAAGGATAGGAGTAATATTTAGTACTATATTTCAGTTAGATTTCCTTTGTGTTGGACTTGTTTTACTATTCTTTGCCCTGTGAGGAGATATTACCTTAGTACAATTTGAGTTTTTTTAATTGTATGATTGTGGGTAAATTTTATCAATCTGACAGGTTTTATAATTTTATTTTTAATTTATTCAATTGTAATTAAAAAATAATATCAATATGAAATAATTAAATCTTTTCTTGTAATTGGTGACAAAAAATTTTACTATCAAAGATAATTTTCAGCAACGATTAAATTAGACTTTTTAAGATAATTATTTTTGTCACAAAATAAACTAGTTCGTCATAAGTTTGATAATATTAAGTGACAAATGTATTTGTCTCAATATCTTCCCTTTTATTTGATACAAATTAATTTTGTTTTTTATGACAATCATAATTATCGGCAATCATAATAATTTAGTGACGATTCTACATCATCGATAAAAAATACTATTTTTAGTGACAAAATGGTAGATTTAACTATTAAATTATTAATCTTCATTATAATAATAAATTTGTCACTAATTCATACATTTAAGGACGTGTTATAAGCTAATAAAGAATAAAGAAGAAGAGTAGAGAGAGAATAGAGAGCAATTCTTATTTCTCTTGATGGGGTTTCTTGATGGAGTTCATTACAATGAAGGAAAACTCCTTTATTTATAGTGGAAAACTAACCTTGGGGTTTCTAATTTTTTTCATAAATAGACATTCACTATATATGGTAAAGTAGACATTCACTATATATAGTAATATATTTATAACACTCCCCCTTGAATGTCTAATTGATAGATAATGTGCCCCGTTAAAACTTTACTAGAAAAATCCAGTGGAAAAAAATCTAGTGAAGGAAAAAGAGTACACATTTCTAACTGTACACATATAGGCTACCTCATTAAAAATCTTACTAGGAAAATCCAATGGGACAAAATCTCATACTGAAAAAAGAGTACAATGCATATTAACTCCCCCTAGTGAGAACATCCTTGAACTTTTGCTTCCCGATCTTGTATTAATCTTCTTGAAAGTTGCAATTGAAGGAGACTTGGTGAATAAATCAGGCACATTGGCATTTGAATGAATTTGTTGCACATTAATATCACTATTCTTTTGTAGCTCATATATGTAGAAAAACTTTGATGAAGTGTGTTTCGTTCTATTTCCTTTTATGAATCCTCCATTAAAATGTGCTATACAAGTTGCATTATCTCTGTATAAAATTTTGGGTACATTATCACATTTCAAACCATATTTTTCTCGTATGATATGTATCATGGAACTCAACCATCCACATTCTTAGCTAACTTCATGAATAGCTATTATCTAAGCATGATTCGATGAAATGGCTATGATAGATTGCTTTGTATATATCCAAGATATGACAGTATCCCCACATATGAACACATAGCCTGTTTGAGATTGAGATTTATACAGTTTAATTAAATACCCAGCATCAGCATAATCAATAAGATCGAGACTGCAATCTTTAGAATAATATAAGATCATGTGTTTGATCCTATTTCGATGTCTACTAGTAGAAAAAAAATATACTTTGCTAACAAATTAATCGAAAAGGTTATATCAGACCTTGTAGTATTTGCAAGATATATTTTGTCAAGTGACAATATTCAACATTTCATGTGTAACATCTTCAAGTATGTTGGGTGCAAATCAAATAAGTTTTCACTTATCAAGATGTATCCTTTCATGTCACTTGATAAATGTTTCTACGTCAGCATGTTTAAATAAACGTAGAACTCAGATCCTCGTAATCTTTCACAATATTGCACCAATATTATATCAAGGATATTGATGATATATCATTTCATATCAGTTCACAATATGACATAACATTTTGAGATCTAATCACTTCATTATTTTCAGGTACCTGAACCTCTTATAAGGTTTCATAAAGTGTTATATCATACGCTCTTCAAGTGCACATTGCTTTCTTATTATGATTATTTTCTCTTTATCCTTTTCAAGAATTATTTTATTTGGAACCGATTAATCTACCATGCTTCACTCATGCATAGACTTTGTCCTTTATGAACACAAAATAGGAGCACTTGCAGCTTAAATATGAGATGCATTCAAAATTTGACTTGAATTATCTTTTGAATGAGGATCTGATGATAATTCCTAACATATTTCATAGCTGCTTATAATCTCCCCCTTATGTTAGGAAAACTAACATACATCCTCTACTTCCTTGAGAAATCCATCTTTGTGCATCAAGATATATTTACTAATCGTATACCGCACATAAAAAAAAATTAGATGAAATATTTGGTTCATGACCTTGAACCAATTGAAAGGGAAGAAATAATCATAATCTATTGGTCCAATGTATACAAGTGCTATTGTATTCAACATATCATATTTCAGACCAACACATGAAACTTTGTTCTCATTAGCAATGATTTAGCTATTTATCGAAGGCATTCAATGCCAAACCATCGTCATCAAGATGTATTGTCTTGATTAGACAATCTGAAAGTTATGTTCTTAACTCAATTTTATTGAGCAAGTAACTTTATGAATGTCAAACTGCAGGTTGACAATGAATGTGTATGTGATCATCTTATTGATGCATCTTTTCAACATATCACATGATAGGTGAACGGGCTCATATTCACCCTTTATACTTTTCAGATTTTAAGGGATCAAATCCCAACATTAGTTGGTCTAACCAACTTATCATGAGAACAAGCAACATTAAAAGCTCATGAAGAATTTTTAAAATCTTCAATATGTATTTAATACTTAATATGCACATCTTTATGATGTCGCAATCGTTCATATCAATTTATGAACTTTTATACTAGTAAACTCCAAGTTTACCATGATATGTATTTTTCACTTTAGTAAATTTTCAGATTTACTATTGCATGAATAAATTTCAGATTTACTACTTTAGAAGTAAATTTTCAAATAACTTTTCTCAATTTTTCTGTCTCTTTCGGAGGTGAGTTATGATACCATCACAATCAAGTACATGTTTGTATTGATAAGATCTACTAAATATCATCACATTCACCCAGGGAATGGACCAATGATTATAAAAATTAAAATTCTCATTCCTGTGAATAAAATATAATCGTGTCTTAAGCCTATTAAATTGATAGCTTATAACCTCTTTTATGATATTTCTACTTCAAGAGCAAATCGAGGCATGCATATGATCTAGAGAATTTTTCTCTAACATATCTTATGATCATAATATGCGTGTGAAAATACATCACTTTTGATGATCATTATCATATTGTCCCTCCATGCGTATATTCGTGCATTCAATCACTTGTCTTCTTTAAGACATATTATGCACTGCTACCACATACACTTCAAGAATGAAGTAAGTTGTCATATTTCAGACTTATCATATATTGCTAGCACATTCACATCATGGAATAGAGAATATTCAATGGGACATATTTTATAACTTTTCATTAAAAACACATTATTTTGTTTTAGCCATCATAATATCATCAATATGGTGCATTGAGATTCAAACTCAACGTCTTACCCATATAAAAGCGTCTTAGGAATAAATCGATGACACTTAAATCCAACATATTATCATCCCTCGTGCTGATAACGTGTTATGAAATATAAAGTAAAGAAGAAGAAGAATAGAGAGAGAAGAGAGGAAGCTTCTTTATTTCTCTTGGTGGAGTTCATTACAGTGAAGGAAAACCTCTTTATTTATAGGAGAAAATTACTCTTGAGTTTCTAACTTTTCCATAAATAGACATTCACTATATATGGTAAAGTAGACATTCACTATATATGATAACATATTTATAACAGGACGAAATTTTTTGTTGTATACAAAAAGTTGTCAATAGTGACGAAAATATATTTGTTCAACTACGAAATATATATAACTCTAGAGACAATTAATGTCATCGCTGATTGAACTAAATAATTAGGGACGATGAAATTTTTTCGGTATTGATAACTTTTTAGTGACAAAAGCATATCATCAACTACAAAAAATTATATTTTTATAACAAACAAATTCGTCATATTTGTTACGCATTTGGAGACGACTTTTTTTTTGTAGCTAATTCAACTTTTTTTAGCGACGAAGCACTAAATTGTCCTTGTCAACTTTTAGTGATCCATTACTTTTACTATTTAATTTGTAAGAAATCATAAGAGATCATTTCTACTGTTTGCACAACCGGTCATTTCTTGACATGATTGAACCAAAAATTTCAAGTTTCCTCCATCGAACAACATCTTTAATTGATCATCTTAATGTCATCGTCTAAAATGGTGACATAACCATCATAAACTTGTAGTGGTTTAGAGAGAAATTTTCTCTCTCTTTTTTTTACTATCAAAAGTTTGATGTTAACATTATGATAATTAAGTGCAATGTTATAATCTACTGTGTTTCTCTGACTTATGAAAAGAAAAGATAGAGCCTCCCCACCCGCCGCCTTAAAAGAAGTAGAACCAACCCCCCTCTCCCCCTCCCTGCAACCCCAACCCCCAATCACCACCCTACCCCCTCAAAATAAAAAGACAAAGGAAAAAATACACTAATATATTGGGCTAAGAAAGGCAAGTTGGATATTATTGTTACGATTTAAGCTCATAATACATACTACCTGTTTTCATTCATGTATCCAACGTCTATACGCCATGAATTTATATATTCATCAATGTCACATCAAGTTCAAAACAAATATCATGCAAATTAGTGATGTATCTTATATAGCTCTCTACTTTTGTTGGAATGAGATTTCTCAAATGTGTGATCATATCACATTTCAATTCAATATATAGCTTACCAGCATAAAAGTCGATCAGCCCTCTCATGGCTCGTCTTCATCGAGCCCCTTTTTGTCGTGTGTGTCACATATATATACACCTCCCTTAGAGATTCAATGATCTCGTTAAGGTTTGCTCCATCTTCATTTGAGTGCACGGGAAGTCCAACTCTAATATATATCATTTTTTTAATCCAAGCTCATAGTATGTATTGTCCATTATTAATTTACTAAACCTCCATAATAATAATAATAATAAAAATAAAATAAGAAAAAATATTAATTTATCATCTGGGCTGCACAACATCGAGCCCAAAATTGCTTGTATATCATGTAAACTTGTGGTCTATTATGTATTTTGCAATTTCACCTTTTTGATATACGACTTGTCTAAGTCGTTATACATCTTTCTTCTTCGAAAAACTTGCCAATCTCAAAATCAGTCAGTTGTCTATTTGGCCTATTTTATCACTCCTTTTCTATAATAGATAGGTGCCAAATCCATTTAAATGGTTTTACTATGCATGTTTAAGTCTACTTGGCCTACTTTATCACTCCTTTTCTATAACATATAGGTGCCAAATCCATTTAAATGGTTTTACTATGCATGTTTAATTTTATAGCAATATTAATAATATTGATTTGACTGAATGGACTAAAGTTTCCAAAATTCATAGCCATTAGGCAAAGGTCATAATCATCAATGTATGTATCAATTGATTGAATAGTATTTTAGTTAATTCGGGACAGAGTCAGAAATTTAGGAATTGTAATAATACTTCCACCATTCATCTATACTTGTCTACTTTTTTATTTTGGGATGTCAAATAATATTTGTTCAATTTATAAAATCAATGGATAATTTATTGGTTTCTATCTATTTTATCTTTAACATTAAATACGATTCATTATCTAATGCATTTTTTAAAATATTCAATTTATAATATTCAAAAAGTAATATTATAAAATTATTCCTATCATTTATTATTTCTTAATCATATGATAATAAAAAAAATATAGATAAATAAAGATGGACGGAGGGAGTAGCATTCAATGTTTTGTGGGCATCATATTTTGGTAAAGAAAAAGACTGGCTTAGAGGAACCTGTATCTTTTGACTTCGATATATAGTTACAACTTTTTCTTTGTTTTGTTACTTAATTTCCTCTTTTTCATTGACATTATATCCACTAGTATATTAGCTAGCAAGACTTTTCCTTCTTCAATTGAATTATTCCTAAAAATAGTTGTCCTTTCAATATGCATTATATGTCTCTTAACTTTGTGTGTAGAGCGAATATATTTCTCGTTAAAAGGTAGTGCATATAAATACTTCGACGTTTAACAAATGATGCAAATACATCTTCAATGTTTAACAAATAGAGCATATTAGATTTATCATTTTCGTTAATAGATTGAATTAAAAAAATAAATTCTAAAACTGTTTTTTAATTTTAAAAATGTCACACGGTTTTAAAAAGACATAAAAAACATTACCTAAATATTGTTTCTATCTTTTTATTTTAGGGAAAAGGGTCAAATATACCCCTTAACTTTGCGAAAAGGTCTAAAAATACTCTCCTTTACAAGTTTGGTCCAAATACGTCCTCGCTGTTAAAGTTTAGAAGCAAATATACCCCTAAACTTTACGAAAAGGTTCAAATATACCCTCCGTTACAAGTTTGGCCCAAATATACCCTCACTGTTAAAGTTTAGGAGCAAATATACCTCTTAACCTTATGAAAAGGGCCAAATATACCCTCCGTTACGACCCATAACCCAACCCACCAATTTGGACCAACCCATAACCCGACCCACCAATTTGGACCAACCCATAACCTGACCCAAATTTTGTTTTCCATCATTGAGGGCCTTTTTCCGAACAACAAGACAATATCTCTAGTAGTCATCTAAACGAGGATCATTATTTTCGTCTATATAGCCTTCAGAGGAGAAATTATGAATCTGTTCCGCGAACCTAACTGTGTAACTTGAGGCATCAAATATGTATATTAAAGTGATTCTACTCTGTCCCTCGAGAAGTTTGTTGTAAAAATTATCGATATTACTTCTAAAGATTGAAACAAGGCCTATTTCAGGTATGACAATCATTTTTTTAGGGGGGGGTGGGGGTCTATCTCTCTCTTAGGAGCTGAAACAGTTGGAGAAGCCATTACCCTGATTCTTCCACATTTTACAACTATTTTAAAATATTTCAGTAGATTAGAGTCCTTCGCGATAAAATCAAACAACATGGAAACAAACCAAAGTTTGAAAAATGCAATATTAACACAATATTTGAAGTAAAACACATTGATAATAAGAAAAATACAACATTAACATAATATTTGAAGAGTCATTGAACTGATGAAATATTTTGATAACATTATAAGATTGAAATTTTGATAAACAAAATTTGGATCGGGTTATGGGTTGGTCCAAATTGGTGGGGGTCGGGTTATGGGTTGTAACGGAGGGTATATTTGAACCTTTTCGCAAGTATAAGAGGTATATTTGCTCCTAAACTTTAACATTAAGGGCATATTTGGGCCAAACTTGTTACGGAGGGTATATTTGGATCTTTTCGCAAAGTTTAGGGGTATATTTATTCCTAAACTTTAATAGCGAGGGCATATTTGAACCAAACATGTAACGGAGAGTATATTTAGACCTTTTCACAAAGTTAAGGGGCATATTTGACTTTTTAAAATATACTATGTACAACTGGGATAAAGTTTATAACGTTACAGTTCGAATCCATTTTTTTACTCCTCTACGTCCATCTAAACCCGACTCAAGTGAAAAAAAATTCAATACATATTCTACTCAGTCAAATTATATTTGGACCGGATTTAAATAAAGGAGAGGGTTTAATTTTTATTTTTTTTTAAAGTATCAAATAAAATTGACCTACAACCGGGTATACTATTGATAATAATTGTTTTACAAGTTACAACAATCAAGAAAATAGATATAACAACTTGCGATAATCCGTTGAATTGCGCTGAAATGTAAATATGACAAACATTGTTAGTATATAAAATCTAAGTGTCTAAGGGTGTGTTTGGTATTCATTTTTTCAATGTTGGTTTGTTTAAATTTTTTGGAATGTATCTTCTTTAGAAAAATTGAAAATGAGGAAAATAATTTCTTTATTAAAAATAAGAGTAGTAGAATAAACAAGTTCATAAGACAATCCACAAATATTTTCTAATCCTTACCTTCCAACACACCTAACTACATAGACAAAAAGATGATTAGTTAAACACCTTTAGTAAAAATTATCATATATATACATATATAAAGTCATACTATATTATAAAATTTTGTATGTATGTTAATTAATTAATTAATTTATACGAAATTCTTGGCTTCACTACTCATGCTTTTGAAATAATGTTTTCTATTAACTTATTAAATACTTAAAAATAAATGATAGAATACTCAATTACCCTTCTGAACTATACCTAAAAAGGTTATGACACACCTCAACTTAATTAAAGAGAGTCCTATTACCCCCTGAATTAATTAAAAGTGTAATTTTGACACCCTTAGTGCCTACGTGGCACAACACACTGAAGATTCCACATAGGCACACGTGTGTGCCACGTAGACATTAAAGGTGTTAAAATTACACTTTTAATTAATTCAGGGG
Organism: Capsicum annuum; assembly: GCF_002878395.1. NCBI lineage: Eukaryota > Viridiplantae > Streptophyta > Magnoliopsida > Solanales > Solanaceae > Capsicum > Capsicum annuum. The sequence goes on from NC_061121.1 coordinate 46,915,948, forward strand.
GTAAACGGATCCCCTTTAAGTTGAGATGTGTCATACCCTTTTTGGATATAGTTCAGAGAGTAATTGAGTATTTTTCTCAAAATAAATAAATAAAATTTATTTAAAGGAAAATATTTTTCACCCTCAAATACCTTGAAATATGTTGATAGAATTAAGGATAAGAGCTAAAGCGTCTGTGTCATTCTCGTCCAAATTTGCAAATATTTTTCTCAGACTAGACAGCTAATAATACTAAGGTATAATTATGTCGAAGCATACATCATCTAAATTACGAAAATCAACTTGACAAAACTGACCAAAGTTGATTACTACATACTTAAGAAGAAAGAACAAAAAAGTTAAAAAGGTATCATTGGACATTATTAGTTTATTATACGAGAATTAAGACATTAGATTCTAGGTTTAATATTCCTTTGAACATTTTCTTATTGTCCTTGTACGTATATACTACAAGACATTTGTTCAAACCTGGTTCTTCTTCCTTTTCATAATTAGTTTTCGTTTCTTCAACCCCTAGGCCCTAGCTAATTGTATAATTTACTTTAATTTTTTGACGCTCCAAAACTATTATAATATAATTATTTAGAATAAGTAAGATTGCTTACCTTTAACAGTAGCATCTATTTCAATTTTCTCATATTCAGGAATGAGGAAATTATTCCCAAGTCCTAAACCACTAAAGAATCATATAGAAGCATTGTCTTTACGTTTGATACTTTGGTATACTCAGGGATAAAAGACGCAAGTGTGATGATTATTAACAGAATAAGGAAATTAAGTAATCCACCTCCGCTTTGATAAGCCTCTAACTTATAAAAAATTTAATTTGTTCACCAATCATTAATCCGACAATCTAGCTAATATCAATAAGTCAGTTTTGTAGTTCTGTTTTGAACAGCCCTAACAATAAGGTGTCCACATTAAACTTACAAATGTATACCTGAGTGATCGGAAAACGAGTAGAAGAGTATATCTATCTGATGCCAAATATACATATTACAGAGGGTATGTTACGGCGGTTTCAAAGAGGCAAAATTTAAATTCAAAAAACTGAAATAACTTAAGTGTGTTTTTAATGCTTTTAACTCAAATTTTACTGATCATACTTGTTGCTCTTTTAAAGGTTCAAAAAATAGAAGGTCGACGTAAGATAAATGTTCTTTAAACTAGTAACAGAATCGTCATACACACACATTATGTACGTCATTTTTTTCCCCTTGAATATCTCCAACCTAAAAGATTATTGAATTGAAAATAATAGAACGAGATAAATTGCATGGACCATTCGGGGCTGTAGCAGATGGATGTAACTTTTTTATTTTTTTAAGAGAAAAAAAATAAAGTATCTCCTCATTTTGTCCGATTTTTTCAAAAGACATCTAAATTATACTTTCGACCTATTACTCCATGAATCTTTCTTAAATTATTGCAAATACATCATTTTGACTCTCTGTATGTATACATGCACAACAGGTGCGTGAAAGGTTCAAAATTGACTGAAATAACCAATTAAAACCTACCACGTGTAAATAATTTGATATATAATTTATTTATTTTTTTAAAATAATATTTATTTATTTTTTAAAATTATCCTTACCCCCTCTCTGCCCCCCTCTCCCCTCCCCCCTTCCACTTGGCCTTTTCTGCATTTTGCAGGTGAGTTGAAGAAGAAGGAAATGACACCTAATCAACTGCTACAGCCCCAATTTGTTTGAGATTAGTCGATTTATGATGCCTAAACCCGTTCATTTACAGAAAAAATGATTCAACATCATTCTACTTGAATCATAAAATTCTATTAAAGCTCCATTAAAATTATTTTTTAAAAATAATTATTTATCTATTTTTTTTAAGAATCATAAAACTCCATTTAATGGAGTTTTAATCTCATGGTGGTGGTGAGTGTGTGCTTTGATGGTGATAGTGGTTGTGATAATGATGGTGGTGGGTGGGTGGGGGATAGGGGGAGACGCTGACGGGGTGGGGGTGCCGAGTGGGGGGTAAGGGAGGGGGTGGGGGTGGAGGGGAGCTGTTGGACGGGGGTGGGGAGAGTTGCTGGACGGGGTTAGGGTGCGGGGAGAAGGGAGGTGGGGTGGTAAATAAAATAAAAAGAAAAATTTTACTAAAAAATATAAATTAAATATGAAATTAAATGTATTTAACACGTGACAGCATCTGATTGTGCGTGCATTTACTTTCTTTCTTATGATTGAAATTTAACGAAAAATGGTGTATTTGCAATGATTTAAGGAAGATTCGTGAGGTAATAGATCGAAAGTATAGTTTAAGTGTCTTTTTGAAAAAGTCAGACAAAATCAAGAGGTACTTTATGTATTTATTTTTTTTAATTAGAAATCTTGATTTCGGGTTTTGAGAAAAGATTTTATTGGGAACATTTTCTTCGTTAATAAATTTTATATCTCACATGTTGGCAATATCTATTAGGTCAACTCCACCTAAAAGGGGTGTCAATTAGTGTTAGTCCATTAGCTTATATTCCTTCTTAATCCTATTGTATAAATACATCATCATGGGTATTGAAAATTATTTCTTTCATATTAAATAATGACTAGGGTTAATAAAATGTTATGCATCCTTAAAGGATATTTAGGTTGTGGACAACGAGAGTTTATTTGCTTTGCGATAATTTTCGACCATCAATGACACAAATCGTAATTGCTGGAGATCCGCTTCTGCTGTGAAGAAACCCATAAATGTCCTAGACTATTATTTGCAATTTAAATCCTACGTCATGAATCTAAAATTTCAAAACAACTATTAGATAAAAACCAAAAATTGATGGGATGTTATTCTTTGTTTCTTGTTTCCTTATATGAAGTGGGACATAGATTTTCCTTATCACACATTGATTTCTAAAGCAACATAATTAGTCATGGTATAGCTCTAGGTTGAGAGTCTTAGAGACTGTTAATTCAATTAGCTCCACTTTGTAAAGAACAAAATATAGTATAGGAAACTACATCTTTTTTGTCCTCTGAGTTCAATAATTTCACTCCATTTCGTTTGTGAGTGTCAGTGTATAATTATTAGTAGTGAGAAATTTCCATCTTTTAGTGTATGATTGTGTGGAGTGATCTGGTGTATCAATAAAATATTGACAGAACTAAATTAATTCTCATTTATGTGTTATTTTTATTTTCTTTTCCCTAGGGTAGTCATTACTTACGATTTATTTGGTCATAGATTTCTCAAATAACAACAACAACCTCAGCGTATTCCCCATAAAGTGGGGTTTAAGGAGGTCGGATAGAATGTACGCAGTCCATATCGTTTACCTTCGAAGAGGTAGAGAAGTTGTTTTCGATAGACCTCCGGCTCAAGATAAAAAATTGGAAACAAGATCGTAATGAAACATGAAACATGATGGATGGCGTAACAGAAATAAAAAATAAGAACTAATAAAAATAGAAATAAAAGAAATAAGAAATAAGAGAAATTAGACACCCACACAGTAGTACCATACACTCACAGACCAAAGACATCTACTACACTCATACTCTCCTAACTGGCTGCTCCTACCTATGGATACAGTCCTAGGATTATTAACTCGGCTACACAAAAGCTCTCTTAACTACTTGCTACGACTCACCCACGCACACTAGTCTTCTACCATTATCCGTGACCTCCACACCTTTCTATCTAGGGTCATGTCCTCAATAAGCTGTAACTGCTTCATGTCACGTCTCAAATAATTTTTGAAAAAAAAAACTTGACAAATAATATTTGATTATGTAATTTGTCGTTATTTGTTAAATAGTTCAATTTCCAAATACTCGAAAAAATCACGGGTCAAATTTTATTTTTTGGAAACTTTTAATAGTGAAATATATTTCACAAGTTCTATGGCCAAACACATGGTGAAACTTTACGCAAATCTTCACTCAAAAATGACTTGTCAAAAATATTTGAAAATTTATAACCAAATGCTAGCTTACTTGTTCCAAAAATAATTACTCCTACATACATATCTCGAATTGCAGCTCTATTACCACCGAAGAATTGGGTGCAATAGATGAGACTACGTCTTTCTTAATAAGAGATTTTGAGTTTGAGTCCTGTATATGAAATAATCTTTGATAGAAAACGTTTTCTTCAAATGAGTCCAACGCGATATAAAACTGAATTTATCGAATCTCAATACGTGTATATTGAACAGCGAATCAAGGAGAAAAAAAAAAGAATTGTTGCTCCAGCATAACCAAAACACCAAAAGTCTTTGAAATTTTTACTCTTTATGGAGTAATATTTCTCCTTTACAATTTAAAATTTCAGAGCTAGATTAGTAATGATTTTTAATATTTTAATTTTCAAGTTCTGACATGTGAATTCTTTTAAGGTCAAATTCTGTAATTAAAACCTTGCAAAAGAACTTCAGCTAATGATTATGTATTATTATATTATGATAGGCTTTTTATCCTATATGTATAAAAATAACTAATCTAGCTAAGGTTAATTAAACACTTAGAATTTGGAAAAGCTAATGATGAATTGAATACCTAACTTTGCATTTGACAAAAGAATTGATTCAGCTTAAAAAATATCTTCAAAGATGGAATTAGGAGAGCTTCGTTAGGATACTACCCAGATTCCAGAGCATACCATTAATTAAAAAATACATTATCTCCGTTCATGCTTATTTATTCATGTTTAATTTACCAATTTTTTTAAAAAATAATAAATAAAATGATAAAAGTTTGTATATCACCAGTAAATATTATATAAGTTATCGAATGTTGAAAAATAATAATACATATAAAATAATAATAATAAAGATAAAATACATATAAAATAATAACAATAAAGATAAAATACATATAAAATAATAAATTGCTTTTTAATTTTTTAAAAAGAAACAAGCGAAAAGAAGTATTTATCTTTAATAAACAAGCAAACGTGTACGGAGGAAGTAGGGGTGTACATAGGTTGGGTTGATTCGGTTTTTATTAAAAAAAACCAAACCAATCATGTCGGTTTATTAAAACCAAATCAAACCAACATAAAATTGGTTTTTTCGATTTAGGTTTTAGTCGTTTTTTTTTGGATTTTTGGGTTTTTTCGGGTTTATTAAACAATATTTAGTTTTTACAATTATATTGTGCTTAGATCAAATATGTTTTCACTCATGTGCTAATGAAACCATAATTATGAAAAAATGAGGAGCGAAAAACTCTCTTGAAACTAAAAAGTGAGATGAAGAGTGAAAAGTTTAGGTTCTAAGTTTATATTGGGTTTTGGATCATTTAATTAGCAATAATGGATAAATATTACAACTTAAAGGTCCAAATCTAAATATATATCTACATCTACTTTCAAATTATTGAAAATTACTAAAACTAGTTGAAAAAATATTTAAAAAGTAGATTATAATTAATATTTTATGTATAAAAAAGTTCGAATATTATATCTATACTATATTAAAAGTGTGAAGGGCCTTAAAAATGACGTTTGAACTTTTAGCCCTTTAATAAGCCTCTGCAATAGATAAAAACGTCTTTTTACTATTTTCCTCAATTTATTATTTAATTAGATTAAAGACTCCTAAAACATATGAAAAGAATTTAATAACTCCTAAAATATATAGAAAGAATCCTGATAAACTAAAAACTTTTAGTACTTCATAATTTAAAATTATAAAGAAGAATAAGTAGAATATTATGAATAAAATTGTAGGACAAGTCAAAGTTAAAAAAGGAAGAAATCGTTGTCCACATAAAAAAAAAGGAGGCGTAAAAATTTATATTTAATTATATGATTTATAAATGGAAAACTTGATAAATAGAATAAATTTAATTTATTGTTCCTACGCATGAGTTTTAGGATTTAATAACATATATTTGTTGATTTTGATTATTTAATCTAAGTAATATTTAGTACTTCTAAAAATAGAATTTTGACTTATATAAAAAATATTCTTTATAATTCTATTTAAGTAATATTTTGGATCAAAATTTATACGAAATAAATTCTTATATTGTACTTTTATTTTTTACTTTAGTTTTGATTTACATGTTTTCTTACTATCATTATCATCATCCCTTTTGCCTTTATTTATTTCTTTTAATCATACCTTTAAAGATTATATATGAAGAATAATAATCAACAATTGACATTGATTCTCTCTTTTAATAACTTCTTGTGTTTCTCTGTTAGTTAAAAGTTTTTGATCGAAAAATTGGATAAGTATCTTGCCGTCGAATGAAATTGTCAAAAATTAAAGGTTTATTGTTTTTTTTTTTCTTTTACTTTCTTTGCGTAATCGTGACATAAAAAGGGCTCCAATCCCATTTTTCTTTTTTACAAAAACATATCAAGGTCACGAATTAGGATAGGAGGTTAATTCTTTTTTATTTATGAGTTATGTTTTTGTAATATCGTAACTTTTATGTATAATTCAACCACTATAGAAATCCATATTATTTGTAAGTGAGACATATTAATTGTTATTTATATTAAAGAAAATCATAATACTTATTTATGAGAATAACATAAAAAAGGCTGTTATGGAATTTCAAAGAACAAACAAAATCAAAGTAAAAAAGTTGTTTGTAGTATAGTCATTTTCACCAATATCACATTATGCATAGTACCCTCCTCTATCGAAGGTTGGGTTTGATTGAGTTGGTTTTAGTTTATATGTGAATGTCTTGGTTGCTTGTAATCACATGTGGATATTTGATCTTCATAATTTAAATTTAAAGATTTAATGATAAGCAGCCACATATAAGTAGATGTAGGAATTCGACTAAATATAATTCAAATATCTACTTAAAAAATCTAACTATATAGATTTGAGATATGAACACGAAAATTCGACTAATATTTATGTAAGGAGGAGGATACGAACGCTTATATATAAAAGACCGTTATTCAACATTCTTCATCACAAATTTTTAAGGTATTATTTTCTCAATTATTTTTGCCTTCGACAATATTGCATTTTTTTCTCTAGGAATATTTCTTTTATCATCTTTTGTCTATGTAATTGATAAGATTTTAATTTTACTGTTGTGTCCAATTTTAGTCGTTTTTTTGGCATAAAATTTGTAAGCAAACAATGTTATTATAATTAGATATCTTTATAAAAATTTATAATCCACTCTATTTGAATATATTATTATTTAACCTTTTATAATAAAGTTATATATAAATATCTATGTAAGCTTTCGCAATAGACAAAATTGTCTAATTTTAAATAATCAAAGGTTACACGTGCGAGACACGTGCGGTATATATATATATATTTTGTCGGTTTGATTCGGGTTCGATTTGACTTTTTTTTGTCAATATCAAACCAAATTAAGAATGGTCGTTTTTTTTTTCTCACGCCAAACCAATTAAATCAAACCATAAGTCAATTTTTTTTTTATTTAATTTAATTTATCGATTCGATTTGACTTGACGATTTGATCCGTAACAGACAGAAAGTATTAAAGAAGTCTAAGCTACGGGCTTACAGTTTGGTACAATAACAATGAGAAATTTTAAAAAATTAAATGTGTCCCCTTCTCTATTTCCACCGACCAAGTTCAAAAATGTTTCTAAATGTTTATTGGGTCCCTAGTTTTGTTTGTGTTATTTATATTATATTGGAAAAATTTGATAAATCAAAGATGTGGATAACAACATATACCAGAATATTCAACATTGCCCTTCTTTCACAATCAGTCTCATCCATCTCTAAGTATTTTTTTTATTTTTTTTTATTTTTGAGATTCAAACTAAGTAAAGCTTGACTTATATTTTGAGATTTTATTTTCATCAAAATATTAACATATGAGAGAAACTGTAAGGTATAATATTTTTTCTATAATATTTAAATATTTTAATTTTAAAATATTAACTTGATCTAATCAATTTAATTTTAAAAATTAAATAAATTAACTTTTAAAAAATAAAAAATATATCACACAAATCAAAACGGAGGAGTAATTAATTAGTGGCCATTATTATGTGACAAAACACCGTGGTCCCAATGCTACCCCGGCCACTGCACAAGAAATCAATCATTTTATATAGATTTTAAATAAGAAAATCAGATACAAATACGATATATTTAAAAAATAATATTTTTATAATTATTTCTTATAAATCAGTACAAATACGCCATAAAAAAACATATCCCGATGTATAATCCTGAGAATGGGCAACAATGCTCTCTTCCATGGCATGTCTACCGACTACCAAAATATATAGTGTATTTTAGGTACTAGTCAAACATTGATGAAAGTGAATGGTGTTTCCTCGACGCACTGTGCATACAACTCAATTATCTAATCAAAATTAGACGGCGAGGCATTGTGTCAATACGGACTCAATATATATTATTTTTAATATCAATTTATGTGATACAAATAAAATTTAGATAATCAATCATATTTTTAGTATATTTTTACATATTTTAAGTTGTTAACTATCGTAATTGATAATATTTTTATGTAACTTTTAAAGAATATAGGTCACTCTCTTTTAAACTTTTGTGATATTGATAATCAATTATATTTTTCAATAATTTATTTTTTAATTATTGAGATTTATAATTCTTTTTACTTATTCCAATTTAAGTGACATTGATATATTTTCGAGAGTTCAATCAAATATTTTATATCTTAAAATTTTTAAGTTGTTAATTATTGTGATTTATAGTATTTTTTAAAAATATATAACAGATTATTTTTTTTATAGATATTTTAAGTTGTTAACTGTTGTAATTTATAATACTTCTTTTTTTTTTAATTTTCAAATAATATGTGTTACACTCCTTCTCCAAACTTTTGTGGCATTAATAGTCAATTATATTTTTAATTATTCCAGTTTGGCATTGGCATAATTTCGAGAGTCAACCAAATATTTTATATCTTTTAAATTTTTTAAGTAATTAATTATTGTGATCTATAATATTTTTTACGTATTTTTTGAAATATATAATAGATTATCTTTTTTTTTTCCAGATATTTTAAGATTTTAAATATTGTGATTTGTAATTTTTTTATATAATTTTTAAATAGTATATATGTTACTCTCTTTGTCCAAACTTCTGTAACATTGATAGTCAATTATATATTTAAAATAATTTAAGTTTTTAATTACTGTGGTTTATAATACTTTTACTTCTATTTCAATTTAAGTGACATAATTTCGACCGTCAATAAAATATTTTATATATTTTAATTTTTTAAAGTTATTAATAATTGTGATTTGCAGATTTTTTTTTGAATTTTAAAAAAATATATAACTGATTAAGAAAAATAAGACAAACAAATTATAATGGGCGAAAAATGAAGGCAAGGAAAATGCCAATGAAATTATGCCAAAGCAAGCAGATTGACCTTTAATTTTTTTAAGTTATTAATTATTGTAATTTATAGTATTTTTTACATATTTTTTTGAAATAGATAACAAATTAATTTTTGTGTTAGATATTGAAATAGATAACAAATTAATTTTTGTGTTAGATATTTTAACCTGTTAACTAGTGTAATTTATAATAATTTTTATGTAATTTTTAAAATAATATATGTTATTCTCCTTGTCCAAAATTTTGTGGCATTGATAGTCAATTATATTTTAAAAATAATTTAATTTTTTAATTACTGTGATTTATAATACTTTTTTTCTTCTATTCCAATTAAAGTGACACAATACTTAGTTGACCATAATAATTAATTAAGGGTGATATAGTAAAATCGAAGCAGACATGTCTTAAATGACTTATAATAACTAATTAGAAGTGATATAGTAAAATTACTATAAAAAATACTTGTGAAAAAATTTAAGTGGGCCTCATATAAGAGGTCAAGTTAATTTAAAATTTAATATTATTAATATTTTAATGCTCAAATGACTTTATAATAATTTTAACATTAATTTTTAATACTTAGATGCCTTATAATAATTAATTAGGGGTGATATGGTAAAATTACGGTGGAAGCAGCTGAAGCAAATATGTCATAAATGTATATTTTATTTTTTTATTAAATATTATTAATTTTTTAATATGTAAATGACATATAATAATTAATTTGAGATGACATAGTAAAATTACAAAGCAAACAACCAAACAATCGACAAGAAGGATGACTGGAAGCTGCTCTCTCCCTCTTATAATCTATAATCTATATCTATATCTGTATCTATATCTATAATAATATATTAAAAGTGTAAAGTCCCTTAAAAAGTGATTTGAACTTTTTAACCTTCATTAAAAGACTCCTCTTCAAACAAAATTATCTTTTCACTATTTTTTATTATTTTAATAATATTAAATATTGACTATAATAAAAAAATAAAAAAATTTCCTAATAAAAATAGAATACCTTTTCCAGCATTCAAATAAAATTTGTCAAAAAATCTTTTCTAGCTAAAATAGAACCAGCCAAGGATTTAGAATTATATTTTTATAAATTATTTTCTTACTTAAATTAAATATCACAACTAAAATACCTTATATCAGATCTTTTTCTCACGTTTTCTTCTCACGTTTTTCTTGTTTATCTATATATTTTTTCTTTTTGTCTCTATAATTTAATCTTTATAAGTTCATTGTTCACAAGTTAGTAATCATCGTTTTACCAGAAAAGACAGTATCCCATTGGGCTTGAGATTTTCCCATCTACTTGAAATTATTTTTTGTAACTTGCAAAGACTTCTAACTGGTTGGTTTTTGTAATTTAAGAAAAGAGATGTTTCTTTTATTTTGTTTTTACAGTGTGTGGTAGGGGTGTAAAAAAATCGAACCAACCGATAAAAATGTTATTGGGTTATTGGTATTGGGTTATTGGGTTAACGATTTCTAATTGGTTTTATAAAAAATTTTATTGGGTAAACGGTTCGATTTCGGTTTTAGCTTACTGGGTTAACGGTTAAACCAATAACCCAAATAAATTATTGTTTTGTATCCCTATTTATGTTATATATATAAATCTCTCTCGCTCTTGCTCTCTCTCTCTCTCTTTATATATATATATTATATGCACTACTTATTCACAATTCAGTGATTCACAAAGTATTAACCTATTCAAGGCAACAAAGGCACAATATAAAACTCGACTATTATCGTATTGAAAAGCTTGAAGCATTTATAGCTTCCAACAATTAGGATTCAAGTTTTTTCTGAACTAACATTCAGTTCAAGTTTGAAGATTCTTGTAAACTAAAATGCATTGCACAGGATTTTGACGGTAACTAAGATTTTTTTTTTATGTTGTTACTATTTCTCTTCTATAAGTATTTTCTTATTGGTTAAACCGAAAACCGAACCGTTAAGGACCAAAAATCGATAAATCGAAATCGATAAGAAAAAATCTTATTGGTTGGTTATTGGTTTTACATATTTAAAAATCGAAAACCGATAAACCGAACCAATAACACATAAAATCGAACCAAACCGACCGATGCACACCCCTAGTGTGTGGTTATCTCAGATATGTATGATTTTGCATTAATTTTTATTAGGTTAGTTTTTATTAGATTATTATTACTATCATTATTATTTTTTTGAATAGAGGATCTATCAGACATAATTTCTTAGTTCATAAAATTAATAGTAGTAGAATAGAGGTAAGTTCGAATGTACAGATGTTGTTGTTGTTATTGATGTCGGTGTTGCAGATATCATATATTCTTACAAACTGCTATAATGGCTAGGACTTTACTTGGAGGTCACATGCATAATCATCAATATTGAAAAGGTAGGCATCTCATGCTATGATTTTTTTTGTTGTATTTTCATATAATTCTGAATAATGTATTTCTTTTAACAAAAACATATGAGAGAAAAAAAATATGTGGTGCTTGGAATTGAGTTATTCATCTGTAAAATTATTTCTTATTTAATTGTGGCATTGTTTGTGGTATTGTAGTCAAAAGAAAGTGAAGACAAAAGTAAGTTAACTTTTTTTTTTTTTTTCTTTTTGAATCTATGGTAGATGATTTAATATTAAATTTTATGATTTTTTTTAGCGCTACAATTCTTCTTAAATTTTGATTTTGCTCGTTTTAATGTAGTCAAAAGAAAGTGACGACAAAAGTAAGTAAAGTTATTTTTTTTTCTTTTTGCAGTAGCTTTATCAAGGTATCGTTTTTGTACTACATTGATATCTCAATTATTATATTATTTTATTGATATGTTGATTATCGTATTATTTTATTGTAGTTCATTGGTGTTATATGAATGTTCCACTGAACTGAGAGGCAATTAAAACGGACCAAACAAAATCAATTCTAATATGAAGATCTTCGAATAAAAAAAATTGGAGGTAAGCAGCCAGCTACTTCGACAGTTATGTATCAATTTAATTTTCTTGCCTATTATTTCTCCTTATTTCTTATTATAATACCCTATTGATGACTATCTAAAATTTCAGAAATTATATCAAATATATAATATTAATGAATTATAGTTCTTTTTGTTGTCAAGTTTTGCGAGATGATTTTTATGTTTCTAAAGGAGGTGCTAATTAATTAATGTAATGTACAAGTGTAACACACATATACTAAAATTAGAAAAACATACATTTTTAACATTTAAATCATGAATTTAATGTTTTATATATTGTTGTTTCAATATTAAGAACAAGACAAGAGGAACAATAGAGAATAAAATAACAAAAGAAGTTTCTTCTTTCTTTCAAGTGTGTAGAATATTTTCCTCAAGACATCTTTATAGTATTGCATAGGAGACTTCAAGAGGTATCATAAACATGACATTAACTCATGAGAAAGTGGGAAAAAATATGAGAGAGTGGATGATGAATGAGGAGGTAATGGAGGTGTGAGAATTACTACACTTAAAAGAAGTAATGCCTAGAAGTTATGGACATCCACAATAATATCTTAATAATTATTTATAATAAATTTCAATTGTAACATCCTGAAAGACACATAGTGAAGATTTTTCAGACAACTTTAAAAGGTCTTATTCTCTCAATTTCAATTTATTTGTCTGCTTTTGACCAAACACCCCTAACATACTAATGATTTCTATCTAAATTGTCCTTAATTTTAATAAAAATGTAGAATCCTTAAAATAAAAATAACACTTCATAAATATAAAGTGCTTCTAGAATTAGGAAAGAAATATAATGACTAAGTTCTTTAATTTAAGAAATATTCTCTAATTTCAAAGAAAATTTTATATCCCATATACATATTTGTCAGGTAAAAGAGATTTTTTTTAAAAAAAATCCAGAAATAATAAAATAATCATATAGGTTGTTATAAATGTATTTACATTATAGTGAATGTCTATCAAGATCTACTTTGATATCTATTAGGATTTGAAGCATCTGTCTTTTAGTCAGACTAGGAGTAAATTTCCCCTTTAAATAGAAGGGTTTTGTTCATTGTATTCTCAATCTTATGATCTCTCATCCATCAAGAGAAATAAAGAAGTTTTCCTTTTCTCTCTCTATTTATTCATCTTGTTATTTCTTTATATTTCATAACACGTTATCAGCATGAGACTCTGCCAAACAAGATAAGATTATAAATCTAAAGGTAATTTCAAGGTTAGTAATTTCTTGTGTTATCTGTCTTTTTCTACTAATAATATAATTATTGTTGGATTTGAGGAAAAATAATTGGTTTGGAACCATTTATGTTTTAAATTTATTCCTCAAGAATAATATTATCAAAAGAGATGATAATATATTGGGTTCAAGTCCCGTTGATTTATGCCTAAGACGCCTTTATAAGGGTAAGACGTTGAGTTTGAACTCAATGCACCATATTGATGATATTATGATGGCTAAGACAAAATAATGTGTTTTTGATGAAAAGTCATGAAACTTGTCCATTGAATATGCTCTATTCCAAGAAGTGAATGTGGTAGCAATATATGATAAGTCTGAAAGATGATAATTTGCTCCATTCTTGAAGTGAATGTGGTAGCAATATAGAGAAATTCTCTCTAACATATTTATGCCTCGATTTGCTCCTGAAGTAGCAAATCATGAAAGAGGTTATATGCTATCATAATTTGATAGGCTTAAGGCACAATTATATTCCATTCTAGGGAAATGAGAACCTATTAATGCAAACGTGCACTTGATTATGACGGTATCACAACTCACCTCCGAATGAGGCAGAATAACTGAGAAAAGTTATTTTGAAATCTACTTCTAAAGTAGTAAATCTGAAATTTATTCATGTAATAGTAAATCTGGAATTTACTAAAATAAAAAGTACATGTCATGGTAAACTTGGAGTTTACTAGAATAAAAGTTCATAAATTGATATGAACGATTATGACATCTCGAAGATGTGCATATTGAGTATTAAACATGTATTGAAGAACTAGAAGATTCTTCGAGAATTATTTATGTCGCTTGTTCTCATAATAAGTTGGTTTGACCAACTAATGTTGGGATTGAATTCCTTAAATCTACAAAGTATAAAAGGTGAATATGGGCCCGTTCACCTGGCATGTGATCTATTAAGATGCACCGATATAAGATGATCACATGTACATTTATTGTCAACCCACCGTTTGACATTCATAAATGTTGCTTGCTCAATAAAATTGATTTAAGAGCATAACTTTCAGATTATGTAATCAAGATAATTCATCTTGATGATGATGGTTTAACATTGAATGCCTTCGATAAATAGCTAAACAATTACTAATGAGAACAAAGCTTCATGTGTTGGTCTGAAATATGATATGTTGCATACAATAGCACTTGTATGCATTAGACCAATAAATTATGATTATTTTTCTCTCTTAATTGGTTAAAGGTTAGGAACCAACTATTTCATCTAATAATTTTGATGTGCGATATATGATTAATGAATATATCAAGATGTACAAAGATGAAATCCTCAAAGAAAATGGAGGATGTATGTTAATTTTTCTAACATAAGGGGGAGAATATATGTAGCTATGAAATATGTTAGGAATTATCATCAGATCCTCATTCAAAATATAATTCAAGTCAAATGCCGAAGCATCTCATATTAAAGCTTCAAATGCTCCTATTTTGTGTTCCTAAAGGATAAAGTCTATGCATGCGTGAAGCGTGGTAGACTAATCGGTTCCAAATGAAATAATCCCTAAAAAGTATAAGGAGCAAATGATCATAATAAGAAGGCAATGTACTTTTGAAGAGTCTACGACATAACACTTCATAAAACCTTATGAAAGGTTCAGGTACCTGAAAATAATAAAGTGATGAGATCTCAAAATATTATGTCGCATTATGAACCGATATAAATGATATATCATTAACGATATTTGATACGATATTGGCGCAATATTATAAAAGATTACGAGGATTTGAATTCTACGTTTATTTAAGCATGGTGACATAGAAACATTTATCAAGTGACATGAAATGATGCATCTTGATAAGCATAAAACTTATTTGATTTGCAGTCTAGACACTTGAAGATGTCACATATGATATGTTGAATATTGTCACTTTACAAAATTCATATGAAACTTTCTAAGTATTCAAAATGTTTGAAGGATATAAAAGTTTCTGGGAAACTTATTTAGAATCCTTATATTGTATAAGTTTATAGTTTGAAAATCATTAAAACTCTTGGAGAGTTTTCAAAAGCAATAGTTTGAAATATGTTACTTGTTTTCCACCTAATGTACCGAAGAACCAGATTCTTCGATCACCTAACAAGAAGCACGACATGTAATCAACACAAGAAATTTTATCGTGAAAAAAATTACTACTAAGGAGAGTGGAAACTACGACCTACCTTAACAGGATTTTTCTCAAATTTCCTCTGAAGTCTCAAGCAATTTTAGGTTCATTATAACCAAAGGAACTATTTCTTAGTGTCTTACCCTTCCTAGTTGTAACTGTTCCTGTCAAGACTACTTTAGTCTTGAAAGCCTATAACACGATCAACAAACACCTATTTCAAAATTTCTATTAAAGTAAATAGGTTAAAATTCTCTAACAGAAAGAAGCTTACTTAGGAAAAAAATTCACTTTGATGATGGTTTGACTCTCACAAAGCACTTCGATCACACAATAATTGTAATTAGATAAAAATGAATCTAAAGTTTGTAGGGATAGTGTTCAAGACTATATCAACAAAGTGGTGCTTTATATAAGAATAGGAATGGTTGAATTCACTGGTTTCAATCTCCAAATTCTGTATGAATTTGCTTAAGGAAATAAATTCTATTTGGAATTGATTTTCTTATTTGTTATGACCTTCATAGGTTTTTTCTCCCATTTCGAAAGCTCTTTTCATATATGCAATGGTAGTGGTATTTCCATGTTTGTTCTTGTTTTCTTGATCTACGCATTTAGCCATAACCTAATTCCTCAAGGATTAGGGAATCCTTATTGCACTTGAAATTCTGCTTTGCAACCAGTGATCAACAACCATCTCTAGCCATCTACTGAACACCTGGTTCATTCAATATCTACACAATAATTCTTCCAACAAATTGATAGAATAAAAAACCTACTTTAAGAGATACATGAATGACTTAGTTCTTGTGTATTGTTAGTCAATCATCTAAATTCAAATTCAACACAACTCAATAAATTCACCCTTTTTGATAATGTCAAACTCATAGCAAAATCATTAAATCTAGTTCCTAAAAAATTCCTTCCTGCACTTAAAATCTGCTTCATAACAACTATTCGACAGTCGACAACTAAGAACCTGGAGTTTTCAATGTTTGCAGAATACTTGTCACGATCTGAGCCTACACCTTGGATGAGACATGACGCTTAGAATCACGAGTGAACTCAAGCTAACCCTTATACTACTAAAAACAAATATTGAAGTACTGTGCGGAAGCATAAGAATAAAGGAAATAGATAACCAATAAACCAATTGAATGCTTAACTACCTGAAACAATATTTGAGACATCAACTCAAACTATTATATTGACTATGAAAGCCTCTACTAAAAAGAATGAATTGGTGGGACAAGATCCCAGCTAACTCTTTATACTAAAATAAATGTCGAAAATAAAATAAAAAATCCGAAAGCTAAAACTAGTCCTCGAATAGTGAAGACTCACCTCAAAGCTGGATTGGAGTATTTTAGTCATGAATCTTAACACGGGCACCTGAATCTATATCATAATAAGACATAGCGCAAAATAAAATATGCAGTTAGTATTCTAAATGTAATGAACATGTGAAATATGGAAGTCGTAAATGAGTAGTAAATCACGTTGTAAATAGAAAGCGTGTAAATTACGTATAAACTAAAGTACAATGATGTTACACTCCTTTTTGTCGTTACGAGAGAGTCTAGCGTACAAAAATTTAGGCTAAAGTTTTTCCCGAATTTGGAGTTAGAAATTTTAGGTTAGGCTAGTCTTGAAAGAAATCTGAGTAAGGTATGGTCTAGGATAAAACATGAATGAATTAAGTAAATGTGAAAAGGTTTAACATATTTTTATATTATCTAAGACGATAAGGAATCCGAAGGATCTTTTGAAAGGAAATCTAAGTTATTAGAACTCTCAATATCAAACTTGACGTAAAGGGGTTAGTTTAGAATGACATGGTTTGAGGGTGCATTGCAAAAAAATCAAAACTAAAAGTAATCCAGAGTTTCTGCCTTGCCACACCCGCTATATCGAGTGGCAGGCTGCTATGGTTATATCGCTATAGAGAAAAGATTTCCGCTATAGTGGGAGTCAAAATTGATCAATCCCACCATCGAGGCCGCTATAGTGGGATAGGTCCGCTATAGCGGGATATACACGTATTTATGCAAAAAATATATCAAAATATTTTATTATCTTAAAACTCATTTTGGAAAGGGCAAGGGCGATTTTGGGTGATGGATGTGAGGTTAGGTTACATGGTAGCTGTTCATGGTTATCTTGCTTTACTCATTTATGATTAATTGTTCATATTTTTTATTTTGGGTTGATCGATGACCCTACAAGTACACTATTGTTTCTTGTGTACTGGTACTACACATGCTCTTCTGTGTTAGGTGCTGTAACACCCTAAAAATGGGTCTCGAGATGTCACATGGTGCTCCGAACTACAAGTAGTCTTGAGCTAACCCTTAAAGCCTGTTACTCATTTTGAAGACCCAAGAAAAAGTAACATAAGTATATGATATGCTAAAATATTGAAATACTGTCTGAACTGGACTGAGCTCAACTGAACATAATGTCTGAAAATACTTAACTAAAAAATCTAAAACAACCAACACTAAAAAACTGAAATGTCTAATAGTTGGACAAATCTCTAATACTACTACTAGAGAGTTGCTGGGACAGATCCCTAGCTGACTCGAACAGTTTGACATAATTAGATAAATAAATCTGAAAAGAAAGCTGGAATTCTGAATAACTGGGTCCCCGAACTATGAGCACTCACCAAATATCGGGATGTAGATAGGGATGCTCTGGGTCAATCACGCTGCTAGAACTGAGCACCTGAACCTACATTATGAGACAATGTAGAACATATACATATATGCGGATCAGTACTTTTGGAATGTACTAAGTATGCGGGGGTGAATGCATAATTAAAATAATATCTCAACATTTACATATACTCATAAAATAATGCATGCTAAATGTAAATGACTCACGTTAGCTTGAATAAATGAAAACTGAAAATAATAAATCATGAACAATAAAGCATACTATATAAATTTTATGAGCCATATATAACATTTAGTTCTAAAAGCTATACTTGTAATCTGTTTTCAATTTATGCAAGCTAAGTGTAAAAGGACTCACCTTTGTATCTGTAAACTAAAAGCTGAAATCTCATGGCTAATGACTTATGTAAAACAATATCTGAATAAAATCGTGAGCCTTTACACTTAGTTTCTAAAAGCTTTTCTATTATTCTTTTCTATTAAGGTTACTCTGTTCTGTAGGGAGGTTCTTCTAACCGACCTATACTATGTGAGCTATCATAGTGTCCAACGTCTAGTTCCCTTATGAAAAACCTCACTTTGGGGGGAGGTGTCATACTCTTGCCAAGGAGTATAACTTAATCTGAGTGATCATATCTGTAACTGTCATCCAAATAGAAATGGGAATACTCTGTACCTACATTGTCTTATAGTTCTGGGGAATGTAAACATATCTAATTAGGTGCTAAATACTACTCCCTTTAAATCTGTATGCTCATTCTGTAGGAAATCACTTTAAAAGCTAACTTACATGAAAACCAGTTATGCATCTATCTGTTTTAAACTGTAATCAAAACTAATCTATTTTTTGTAAACTGTAATAAAACTGCAATGTGAATTCCATATCTAAGCAAAGGATCAAAAGATCAAATATTTCTCAAAATTCAAAAATAAGCTAGTCATAGGGTGCTTAAGAGCAAAATCTTCTCAAAATATCAATATTTAACTTAGGGCTCAAAACCCATTCTTTAAACTCATATCAAATCATCACAAAGTTCATACTTAATAATCAAAATCTTGAAATTTTTGCATAATTCTAGTCAAGATAGTGAGATTCAACTCTCAATATTTATAAAATCACTTCACACACATAAACATGCAAAAGTAGGGTTGGAATTCAACATTTAATCACTTGTAACATCAACATCTTCAAATAATGATAATTAGGTATGAACCCTAGACTGTAAACCATATAATTTCATGTAATTTCAACTTTAAAAACTAGTTTTGGGCACAAGGATGAAAGAAGTATCCTTGTTCATAACCCCACATACCTTGCTTGATGAATTGAATGTAAAAGCTTGAACTTTTTAATCTCTAATGGTGTTCTTGAAGCTTCTTCTTGAAGTTCTTAAGCCTAGAACTTTGGATTGTAGGCTTTCTTAGAGTAGGAGTTATGAAATTGTTTTGATTTTTGGAGCTAGGGTTTTTATTCTTGGAGAAGAAAAAGATGAATAATGAAACATCTATGCTATTTGGGGCTAAAATTATTTATTTTGGGTGGATTTGGGTGAGGGTAAATGTCTCAATTGCCCCTATAAACCCGTTATTTAACAACACAAAAATTGGGTACCAACGCGATCAGCGATGCATCGCGTCACTTACTTCAATGCGATTAGAAACACGTCACATTGCCTACCCGATGCGACACGTATACATCACGTTGATGTTCTATTTTGGCCAACCAAACTTTCCCCAAACCTTCTCTGAAAATTCTGAAACTCACCCTGGAGATACTATGGACTACCCTGATCAGAAAACAACTTAGAAATTGACATTCCAAGGTCAAAAAGGTCGATAATAGAATCATCAAAGTTTAGAGGCAAAAAATGAGACTAGGTCTCCAACACATAGCTAAAATTTCAACTCCTAAGTCTCTGGTGTGCCTCTTTTGAACTTGAAAAAATATGGGGTATTATAATATCTCCTCCTTGAGAATATTCATCCTCGACATATCCTCTAAGGTCTGAATGGTCCTCTCTGCCTAACCATCTATCTGCGGGTAAAAAGATAAACTGAGATGAACTTGGGTGCGAAGACCCCTCTGAAAGGCTTTCCAAAATTGAGAGGTAAACTGAGTACCCCTATCTGAGATGATGGACAAGGGAACTCCGTGTAATCTAATTAACACTCTGATACATAGCTTAGTATAATCCTCAGCTGTGAAGGATGTGTGAATTGGCAAGAAGTGGCTGATTTGGTCAATCTATCTACAATAACCCAAATTGAATCATGCTGCTGACGCGAATGAGGTAATCCTATCACAAAGTCCATGTTCACCTCTTCCCACTTTGAAGTGGGAATACTAAACTATTGCAATGTGCCACCAGGTCTTTAGTGCTCTACCTTAACCTATTGGCAAGTTGCACACTTGGCTACAAATTCTGCTATATCTTTCTTCATACCACTCCACCAATAGATATCCCATAAATTTCAGTACATCTTGGTTTTTACTGGGTGAATAGAGTAATGC
This sequence comes from Capsicum annuum, assembly GCF_002878395.1. Classification (NCBI taxonomy): domain Eukaryota; kingdom Viridiplantae; phylum Streptophyta; class Magnoliopsida; order Solanales; family Solanaceae; genus Capsicum; species Capsicum annuum. The sequence goes on from NC_061121.1 coordinate 46,936,812, forward strand.
GTACCATGTGCTTCTGCCATAACCCGCTTCCTCAAATCATCAACACACAACACACAAAATCTACTCTGGTATCTCAACACACCATCTCCCCCTTAGGAGAAAACCTCTACCCTTTGTTCTTTAACGAACCCCTCCAGTTTGACCAAACTAGAGTCCTCATCCTGCTTCTCTTTCACTCCAGAAACTAGAGAAGATTCTGAACTACTCTGAACCCAAATATTCCCCTCAGCTGAGTCAACCAACTTTACATCCAGTCTAGCTAACCGGTAAACTTCTCAAACTAATTCTCTCTTATTATTCTCTACATGACCAATACTACCCATCGACAGTATACTAAGGGTGTTTGCCATAACATTGGCCGTGCCTGGATGATACAAAACACTCATGTCATAATCTTTCAACATTTTAGCTACCTTCCCTGATGAAGATTTAACTCTCTGCGTAAAGACATACTGCAAACTTTTGTGGTCCGTAAACATATCAACATACACCCCATAAAGATAGTGCCTCCAGATTTTTAAAGCAAACACAACAGTAGGTAATTCAAGATCATGAGTCGGATAGTTCTTTTTATGAGGCTTAAGCTGTCTAGAGGCATAGGCTATGACTCTACCTCTCTGCATCAAAATAGAACCCAGACCAACTCTAGAAGCATCACAATGGACAATAAATCTATCTGTGCCATCTGGTAACGCTAAGATTGGGGCTGAAGTAAGTCGATCCTTCAACTCCTAAAAACTCTTCTTAAAAGAATCTAACCACCGGAACTAAAATTTTCTCTGAGTCAATCTGGACATACGGGATGCAATGGATTAAAATTCCTCAACAAACCATATTTAATAGCCAGCTAAACCCAAGAAACTCCATGGAGAGATGAGTCTAGGCTAGTTTCTCACTGCTTCAGTCTTTTAAGAATCAACTCTAATGCCATCACTGGAAATGATATGTCCGAGGAAAGCTACTGACCTTAGCCAAAATTCACATTTCCTGAATTTGGTGAAAAAACTGGTGGTTTCTAAGAGTTTGAAACACAATTCTAAGATGGTTTGCATAATCATCCTCACTACAAGAATAGAATATAATATCATCGATAAAGACTATGACAAACATATCTCGGTACTATTTGAACACATGGTTCATCAAATCCATGAAGGTTGCTGAGGCATTTGTCATCCCAAAGGACATGACTAGGAATTCAAAATGACCATAGCAGGTTCTGAAGGGAATATCACATTTCTTTACTCTAAACTGATGATAACCGGATCTAAGGTCTATCTTGGAGAAGTAACTTGGACGTTGGAGTTGGTCGAATAAGTCATCAATTCTAGGGAGAGGATATCTGTTTTTTACTGTGACTTTATTCAGTTGACGATAGTCAATGCATATTCACAAAGAGCCATCTTTATTTTAGACGAATATGATGAGAGCGCCCCATGGAGAAATACTGTGCCTTATGAAGCCTTTGTCTAAGAGGTCTTTAAGCTGCTCTTTTAACTCCTTAAGCTCGGCTGGAGCCATACGATATGGAGGAATGAAGATGGGCTGAGTATCTTGAAAAAGGTCAATACCAAATTTTATTTCCCCATCGGGAGGTACCCTTGGAATTTTTTTAGGAAAAACTTTAAGAAACTCATTGACTACTCAGACTGATTGAACTGTTGAAGCCTCAGATTGAGTGTCTTTGACTCGAATTAGATGATAGATGCACCCTTTTGATATAACCTTTTTGGCTTTGAGATAGGATATAAAATGACTCTTGAGAGACACTAAATTACCCTCCAACTCAAAGGATAGGTCATCAGTAAACTGAAACTTCATTACTCGAGTGCGATAATCTATAGATACATAACAGGAATGAACCCAATCCATACCAAGAATAATGTCAAAATTAACCATGTCTAACTCTATTAAGTCTGCTAATATGATCTTATAAAGGACAGTGATATGCCATTTTCTATAGATATGTTTAGTAATAACCGACTCACCCACTGGGGTAGAAACTAAGGAGGGCTTAAGGAGTTTTTTAGGACCTACTTCAAACTTTGCTGCAACTTACGGGGTCACATAAGAGAGATTTGACCCGGGGTCTAACAATATATAAATATCAAGATGAAAGACACGAAGCATACCAATAACAACATATGGTGAACTCTTCTACTCCTAATGGGATAGTAAAGCATAAAATCGACTCTGGCGCTGACTGCCATCGGTACTGGATGATGCGTCCTGAGGAGGGACTGGGCAACCCAAAGGAGCAAGTGTGCTAGTAGCCTGAGTCTGGGGACGAAGATCCCTATTTTCCTGCTTAACATGCGGACACTCTTTGATTTCATGACCCAACTTACCACAACCATACCAACCTTTCTACTCTAACAAGCATTCACCAGGATGATTCTTACCACACTTAGCACATGAAGGATAACTGGATTTTCCACTCACACTATTCTGAGACCTAGACATAGAAGTTTTACCCCACTGCTCTTGTCTAGCTCTAGGGGCTGGAGCAATGGCTGAAAATGGCGCTGGCATAGACGAGAGACCCTAAAACTAAAAATAATTTCCCCTACAAACCTTGTCTGGCCATATTTAAACTGCCCGATTCTAGCCTTCTTATTTCCCCTCTCTCCCTCCTTTAACTTTTCTGCCTCAATCTATTGAGCATAAATTATCAGCCTAGCAAGATCTATATCCCCAATAAGCATGGAAGTCATACACTCCTTGATTACTAACCCAAATACCCTAGTAACAAACTTACTCATACTTGACCTAGGGTCAGCCATTGTGTCAGGGGCATACTTAGAAAATTGATAGAACTTAAGGTAGTACTCTTTCACTATCATCGAGCCCTGCCTCAGGTTCACAAAATCCTCTACCTTAGCTTCTCTCAATTCACGTGGAAAGAACCTACCTAAAAACGCATCCTGAAATACCAGCCAGCTCCTAGGAGCTGCATTCTCACCTCTACCATTCTTCCACATAACTAGCCAGTCATACGCCATATCCTTTAGCCTATAGGATGCCAACTCTACACTTTCATCCTCAGCGACATTGACATAAAGAACTTAGGCGGATTCATTCTCATGAAGTTACACATGGTTACAAATTTTGGATGCTGCTAAATCATAATTTTGCTAAAGCGGGACTATCGCCTGATGGTTGCCCTAAACATTGGCAGTCATAGCTTAGGCCAACGCCTAAAAGACAACCCAAAATTTAGCATGAGATATATTCTCATTCAGAGGGTCAGCAGGCTGGGGTGACTGGTAATCATTTCTACATACATTAGCTCGACAAGAAGGCATATTCAACTATCACGTAAGAGAATATATTAAAAGCAGATAGAGACATTGTAAGCATGAAAGATCATGAAAAAAAGGATGAATTTAAAAAACGTCCCATAGCCTCTTGCTCATAAATATGGCACGCTTCACCTCCATGATTAAGACTCTACGTAACATGGCTTGTCTGACTCCCTAGGACATTTTAAACTTTAGGCTCTGATACCATGTTTGTAATGCCCTAAAAATAAGTCCCGATACGTCATACAGTGCTACGAACTACAAGTAGTCTTGAGCTAACCCTAAAAACCTGTTACTTATTCTGAAAACCCAGGTAAAAATAACATAAGTATGCAGTATGCTAAAATGCTGAAATACTATCTGAACTGGATTGAGTTCAACTAAACATAATGTCTGGAAATACTTAACTAGGAAATCTGAAACAACCAACACTGAAAAATTGAAATATATCTAATAGTCGGACAAACCTCTAACACTAATACTAGAGAGTCACTGGGACAGACCCCTAGCTGACTCAAACAGTCTGACATAACTAGATAAATAAATCTGAAAAGAAAACTACAAATTTGAATAACGGGGTCCCTAAACTATGAGAACTTACCAACTGTCGGGATGTAGATAGGGATGCTTTGGGTCAATTATGCTGCTAGAACTGAGCACCAGAGCCTACATTATCAGAAAATATAGCACATAGACATATATGCGGATCAGTATTTTTGGAATGTACTGAGCATGTAGGGGTGAATGCATAAGTAAAACAATATCTCAACATTTACATGTACTCTTAAAATAATACATGCTAAATGTAAATGTATCACGTTAGGTTGAATAACTGAAAACTAAAAATTATAAATCATGAACAATAAAGCATACTGTATAAATCTTATGAGCCATAAGATTTAGTTCTAAAAGTTGTACTTGTAATCTATTTTCAATTTAAGCAAGCTAAGTGTAAAAGGACTCACCTTTGTATCTGTAAACTAAAATTTGAAATCTCATGGCTAATGACTTATGTAAAATAATATCTGAATAAAATTGTGAGCCTTTACGCTTAGTTTCTAAAAGCTTATCTGTTAAGGTTACTCTTTTCTGTAGGGAGGTTCTTCTAACCCACATACACTATATAAGGTATCATAGTGTCCAATGTCTAATTCCCTTATGGGAAAACCTAACATTGGGCAGAGGTGTCATACTCTTGCCAAAGAGTATAACCTAATTTGAGTGATCACATCTGTAACTGTCATCCATATAGAATGAGAATAATCTGAATAATCTATATCGATATTAGCTCGTAGTTCTGGGGAATGTAAACATACCCAGATCGGTACTAAATACTACTCCCTTTAAATTTGTATGCTTATTCTGTAGGAAATCCACTTTAAAAGCTAGCAGAAGGGTTTGTAATGAAAACTAGTTATGCATCTGTCCGTTTTAATCTATAATCAAAATTAATCTATTTTTTGTAAACTATTATAAAACTGTAATGTGGATTCCATATCTAAGCTGAGGATCAAAAGATCAAATCTTTTTCAAAATCTAAAAATAAGCTAGTCATAGGGTGCTTAAGAGGAAAATCTCCTCTAAATATCAGTACTTAACTTAGGGCTTAAAACCTATGCTTTAAACTCATATCAAATCATCATAAAGTTCATTCTCAATAATCAAAATCTTGAAATTTTTACATAATTCTAGTCAAGATAGTGAGATTCAACTCTAATATATATATATAGAATCACTTCATACGCATAAACATGCAAAAGTAGGGATGCAATTCAATATTTAATCACTTGTAACATCAACATCTTCAAATAATGATAAATGGGTATGAATCCTAGACTGTAAATTATATAATCTCATGTAATTTCAATTTAAATACTGGTTTTGGGCACAAGAATGAAAGAAGTATCCTTGTTCATAACCCCACATACCTTTCTTGATGAATTGAAAGTAAAAGTTTGAACTTTATAATATATAATGGTGTTCTTAAAGCTTCTTCTTGAAGTTATTAAGCCCGGAACTTTGGAGTATAGGCTTTCTTGGAGTAGAATTTATGAAATTGTTCTTGATTCTTGGAGATAGGATTTTTGTTCTTGGATAAGAATAAGATAAATAATTAAACATCTATGCTATTTAAGGCTAAAATTGTGTGTTTTGTGTGGATTTCAGTGAGGGTATATAACTCAATTACCCCCATAAACTCGTCATTTAACAACACAAAAATTGGGTACCAACATGGTCAGCTACGTGTCGCTGACTTCTCATGATTAGCGATGTATCACATTGCCTACCCTACACGGCAATCAAAGCGATGAATCTACATCGCGCCGATGTTCTATTTTGGCCAACCAAACATGCCCCAAACCTTCTCCAAAAATTTTGAAACTCACTCGGGAGCTACTATAAACTACCTTGAGCTTGAAACAACTTAGAAATTGACATTCCAAAGTCGGGAAGGTCGAGAATAAAATCATCAATGTTTTGTGGCCAAAAATAAGACTAAGTCTCCAACACTTAGCTAAACTTTCAGGTCCTAAGTCTCTGGTGTGCCACTTTTGAGCAGAATTAAACTAGAAAGAATACGGGGTTTTACAATATCTCTTCCGTAAGAATATTCATCCTCAAATGAGACTAGTTAAACTAAGGATACTGAGGAACTGAAACTATGTACTGCATGCATAACTGAAACAAAACAACATGACTGAGTCTAAAACATAATGAGAGACTGAACTAATCTGTGAGTACATGAATTATATAAAGATAACTATATGGCTATAACTGAGACTTGAAAAAGAGCTGAGTTAAGGAAGACTATTTACTTAAGCTGGATCTGAGTTTCTGGAGAAATGGTGAGGGTACTTAGTTCTCATGTCTGCTTCTGCTTCCCAAGTAGCACCCTCAATAGACTGATTTCACCACAGAACTTTGACCAAGGGAAATTCTTTATTCCTTAGTCTACGGATCTTGTGATCAAGAATCTCTACTGGATTTCCTCGTATGAAAGGCTATTATGAATATCTGTCCTTTCTAGAGGGACTACAACAGCTGAATCACCCATGCACTTCTTCAATAAGGATACATGGAACACTAGGTGAACTTATGACAAATCTATGGATAGCTCAAACTCATATGCTACCTTCCCCATACGACTCAATATCCAGTAGGGACCCACATATCGGGGTCTGGACTTCCCCTTTTTGCCAAATCTCTTCACCCCCTTCATGGGTGAAACCTTCAAGTAAACAAAATCATCGACTTCAAATTCAAGATCTCTCATTCTCACGTTTGCATAAGATTTTTGTCGACTCTTAGCTGCCTTCAATCTTTCTCGAATAAGGTGGACTTTCTCCATCGCTTTAAACACCATATTTGGACCTATTAAAATGGCCTTACCCACTTCAAACCAACCAATAGGTGACCTGCATCTTCTTCCATAAGGAGCCTCAAACGGGGCTATCTGAATACTAGAATGACAACTGTTATTGCAGGCAAAGTCGATCAATGATAAATGGTCGTCCCAACTGCCTTTGAAGTCTAGAACACATGCCCTCAATATATCCTTTAAGGTCTGAATGGTCTTGCCTGCTTGACCATCTGTCTGCGGGTGAAAAACTGAATTGAGATGAACTTGGGTACCAAGACCCTTTTGAAAGGATTTCAAAAATTGAGAGGTAAACTAAGTACTCCTATCTGAGATTATATAAAAGAGAAGTCTATCTAATATAATCAACTCTCTGATATACAACTTAGTATAATCCTTAGCTGTGAAAGATGAGTGAACTGGCAAGAAGTGGCTGATTTGGTCAATTTGTCTACAATAACCCAAATCGAATTATGCTACCGACGCGAATGGGGTAATCTTGTTACAAAGTCCTTGTTCACCTCTTCCCACTTCAAGTGGGAATACCAAAATCCTACAATGTGCCACCAGGTCTTTGGTGCTTTACCTTAATATGTTGGCAAGTTTCACACTTGGCTACAAATTTTGCTAAATGTTTCTTCATTCCACTCCACAAATAGACATCCTACGAATTATAGCACATCTTGGTTGCCCCTGGGTGAATGGAGTAATGCGCACCATGCACTTCTGCTATAACCCGCTACCTTAAATCTTCAACACACGGTATACACAATATACTCTGGTATTTTAACATACCATCTCCCCCTTGGTAGAAAACCTCTACCTCTTGTTCTTTAACTAACTCCTTCAGTTTGAGAAAACTAGAGTCCTTATTCTGCTTTTATTTTACTTCAGAAACTAGAGAAGATTCTAAACTACCCTGAACCCAAACATTCCCCTCAACTGAGTCAACCAGCCTCACACCCAGTCTAGCTAACCGGTGAACTTCTCAAACTAATTTTCTCTTATTATTCTCTATATGAGAAACACTACCCATCGACAGTCTACTAAGGGCATCTACCACAACATTGGCCTTGCCTGGATGATACAAAACACTAATGTCATAATCTTTTAACAATTCTAGACACCTTCCCTGATGAAGATTTAAATCTCTATGTAAACACATACTGCAAACTTTTGTGGTCCGTAAACACATCAACATGCACCCCATGAAGATTGTGCCTCCAAATTTTTAAAGCAAACACATTAATAGCTAATTCAAGATCTTGAGTCGAATAGTTTTTTTCATGAGGCCTAAGTTGTCTAGAGGCATAGGCTATGACTCTACCTCTATGCATCAAAACACAACCTAGACCAACTCTAGAAGCATCACAATAGACAATGAATCCATCTGTACTATTAGGTAGCTCTAAGACTAAGGCTGAAGTGAGTCGAACCTTCAACTTCTGAAAACACTTCTTACAAGAATCTGACCACTAGAACTTAACTTTTTTCTGAGTCAATCTGGAAATAGGGGATGCAATGGATGAAAACCCCTTAACAAACCATCTGTAATAGCCATCTAAACCTAAGAAACTCTTGATATCTAATGGAGAGATGGGTCTAGGCCAGTTTCTCGCTGCTTCAGTCTTTTGAGAATCAACTCTAACGCCATCACCAAAAATGATATGATAGAGGAAAGCTACTGACCTTAGCCAAAATTCACACTTGCTACATGTAGCGAACAACTGGTGGTCTCTAAGAGTTTGCAACACAATTCTAAGATGGTCTGCATAGTTATCCTCACTACTAGAATAAACAAGAATATCATTGATAAAGTTTATGACAAACATGTCTAGGTACTGTTTGAACACACGGTTCATCAAATCCATGAAGGCTGCTGGGGTATTTGTCAGCCCGAAAGACATGACTAGGAATTCAAAATGATCATAGCGGGTTCTGAAGGCTGTCTGAGGAATATCACATTCCCTTACTCTAAGCTGATGATAACCGGATCTAAGGTCTATCTTGGAGAAGTAACTCACTCCTTGGAGTTGTATGAATAAGTCATCAATTCTAGGGAGAGGATATCTATAGTCAATGTATATTCACAAAGAACCATCTTTCTTTCATACGAATAGGATGGGAGCACCCCATAGAGAAACTTTGGGCCTTATGAAACCTTTATCTAAGAGGTCTTTAAGCTGCTCTTTTAACTCCTTAAGCTCGACTGGAGCCATACAATATAGGAGAATGGAGATGGGCTGAGTATCTGGAAGAAGGTCAATACCAAATTCTATTTCCTTATCAGGAGGTACCTATGACAAATCTATGGGAAAAACTTTAGAAAACTCATTGACTACTCAGACTGATTGAACTGTTAGAGCCTTAAATCGAGTGTCTTTGACTCAAACTAGAGGATAGATGCACCCTTTCGATATAAACTTTCTAGCATTGAGATAGGATATAAAATGACTCTTTAGAGACACTGAATTACCTTCCCACTCAAAGGCTGGCTTGTCAGGAAACTAAAACTTTACTACTCGAGTGCGACTATCTATAGATGCATAGTAAGATTGAAGCTAATCCACACTAAGAATAATGTCGAAATCAACCATGTCTAACTCTATTAAGTTTGCTAATATGATATTATGAAGGACAGTGATAGGACACTTTCTATAGATTTATTTGACAACAACTGACTCACCCACTGGGGTAGAAATTAAGGAGGGCTTAGGGAGTTTATTAGGACCTACTTCAAAATTTATTACAACTAACGGGGTCACATAAGAGAGATTTTACCCAGGGTCTGGTGAACTCTCTACTTTTGATGGGATGGTAATGCATAAAACCAATTCGGGCTCTGACCGCCACCGGTACTGGATGATGCGCCCTGAGAAGGGACTGGGCAACCCAAAGGAGCTGGTTCTCTTGTATCCTAAGTCTGGGGACGAACATCCCTATTTCCATGTTTATCATAAGGATAATCTTTGATTTCATGACCCAACTTACCACAACCATAACAACCTTTTTGCCCTAACAAGCACTCACCAGGATGATTCTTACCACACTTAACACATGAAGGATAACTGGGTTTTGCACTCACACTATTCTGAGACCTAGACATTGAAGTTTTACCCCACTGAACCTGTCTAGATCTGGGGGCTGAAGCACTGGCTGAAGATGGCACTGTCATAGATGAGAGACCCTAAAACTGTGAATGATTTCTCCCTACAAACTTAGTCTGGCCATATTTAAACTTCTCGATTCTAGCCTTCTTATTTCCCCTCTCTCTCTCCTTTTTTTACCTTAATTTGTTGAGCATAAATTATCAGCCTAGCAAGATCCATATCCCCAATAAGCATGGCTGTCCTATACTCCTTGATTACCAAACCAGATACCCAGTAACAAACTTACTTATACTCGATCTAGGGTTAGCCATCATGTCAGGACATACTTAGACAACTGATTGAACTTAAGACAGTACTTTTTCACTGTTATCGAGCCCTACCTCAGGTTCTCGAACTTCTCTACCTTAGCTTCTCTTAATTCACGTGGAAATAACCTACCTAGAAATACGTCCTAAATCACTTTCCAGCTCATAAGAGCTTATTCTCACTTCTACTATTCTTCCACATAACCACCCACTCATACACCACATCCTTCAGCCTATAAGATGCCAACTCTATACTCTCTTACTGAGTTACATACATAATTTGGGTGATTTTTTTCACCTCATCTAAGTAAAGCTGTTGCTCCTCACCTGTCTTTGACCCAAAGAACTCAGGCAGATTCATTCTCATAAAGTCATGAATTCTGGATACTGCTAAATCACCATTTTACTGATGCGGGACTGCCGCTTAATGGTTACCTTGAACATTGATAGTCACAGCCTGGGCCAACACCTGAAAGACAACCTGAAATTTAGCATAAGACATATTCTTATTCAGAGAGTCAACAGACTGAGGTGGCTGGTTATCATTTCTGCATGCATTAGCTCGGTGAGGAGGCATGGGTAAAATATCCTGTAAGAGCATGAGTTAAAAGCAGATAGAGAAACTGTAATCACGAAAGATCATGAAAAGAAAAAGATGATTTCCTAAAATGTCCTATAGCCTCTTACTCATAAATGTGGTGCGATTCACATCCATGATTAAGACTCTACATAACGCGGCTGGTCTGACTCTCTAGGAATTTTTAAGCCTTAGGCTCTGATACCATGTTTGTAACATTCCAAGAATAGGTCCCGAGACATCACACGATGCTCCGAACTACTAGAAATTCTGAGCTAACCCTGAAAGACTGTTACTCATTCTAAAGAGCTAATTAAAAATAACATAAGTATACGGTATGCTAAAATACTGAAATACTGGTTGAACTGGACTGAGTTCAATTGAACATAATGTCTGGAAATACTTAACTAGGAAATCTGAAACAACCAACACTGAAAAACTAAAATGTATCTAATAGTCGGACAAGCCTCTAATATTACTACTAGAAAGTCACTAGGATAGACCCCTAGCCGACTTGACCTGTCTGACATAACTAGATAAACAAATCTGAAAAGAAAACTGGAAATCTAAATAATAGGGTCCCTAAACTATGAGGACTCACCAACTATTGGGATTTAGATTGGGATACTCGGGGTTAATCACGCTGCTGGAATTAAGCACCTGAACCTACATTATGAGATAATGTAGCACATAGAATATTATGTGGATTAGTACTTTTGGAATGTACAGAGCATGTGGGGGTGAATGCACAATTAAAACAATATCTCAACATTTACATATGCTCATACAATAATGCATGCTAAATGTAAATGACTCATATTAGCTTGAAAAACTAAAAATCATAAATCATTAACAATAAATCATACTGTATAAATCTTATGAGCCATAACATATTGTTCTAAAAAATGTACTTGTAATCTGTTTCCAATTTATACAAGCAAAGTGTAAAAGGACTCACCTTTGTATTTGTAAACTAAAAGCTAAAATCTCATGGCTAATGACTTATGTAAAATAATATCTGAATAAAATTGTGAGCCTTTACACTTAGTTTTTAAAAGATTTTCTATTATTATTTTTTGTTAAGATTACTCTTTTCTGCAGGGAGGTTCTTTTAACCGACATAAACTATGTGAGCTATCATAGTGTCCAACGTCTAGTTCTATTATGGGAAAATCTCATATTAGGAAGAGGTGTCATACTCTTGCCAAGGAGTATAACCTAATCTGAGTGATCATATCTATAACTGTCATCCTTATAGAAATGGGAATAATCTAAATAATCTGTACCTACATTGCCTCGTAGTTCTGGGGCATGTAAACCTACCCAACTCGGTGCTAAATACTACTTCCTTTAAATTTATATGCTGATTTTGTAGGAAATCCACTTTAAAAGCTAGTATAAGGGTTTGTAATGAAAACCAATTATGCATCTGTCTATTTTAAAGTGTAACCAAAACTAATCTATTTTCTGTAAACTATAATAAAACTGTAATGTGGATTCCATATCTAAGCTAAGGATGAAAGATCAAATCTTTCTCAAAATCTAAAAATAAGCTTGTAATAGGATGCTTAAGAGCAAAATCTTCTCAAAATATCAATACTTAACTTAGGGATTAAAACCCATGCTTTAAACTCATATCAAATCATCATAAAGTTCATGCTCAATAATCAAAATCTTGAAATTATTGTATAATTCTAGTCAAGATAGTGAGATTCAACTCTCAATGTATATAAAATCACTTCACACGCATAAACATGCAAAATTAGGGATGGAATTTAACATTTAATCACTTGTAACATCAACATCTTCAAATAATGATAATTGGGTATGAGCCCTAGAATGTAAATCATATAATTTCATGTAATTTCAACTTTAAAAAATAGTTTTGGGCATAAAGATGAAAGAAGTATCCTTGTTCATAACCCCACATACCTTGATTGATGAATTGAATGTAAAAGCTTGAACTTTTGAATCTCTAATGGTGTTCTTGAAGCTTTTTCTTGAAGTTCTTGAGCCCGAAACTTTGGATTATAGAATTTCTTAGAGTTGGAGTTATGGAATTGTTCTTGATTCTTAGAGCTAGGGTTTTTGTTCTTAGAGAAGAAAAAAATGAACAATGAAATACCTATGTTATTTGGGGCTAAAATTGTGTGTTTTGGGAGGATTTGGGTGAGGTTAAATGACTCAATTGCCCCCATAAACCCGTCATTTAACAACATAAAAATTGGGTACCGACGTGATCAGTGACGCATCGCATTGTACACTTCTATGCAATTAGTGACGCGTCGCGTTGCCTATCCGACAAGGCACATCTATATCATGTCGATGTTCTATTTTGGCCAACCAAACATGCCCCAAACCTTCTCCAAAAATTTTGGAACTCACCCAGAGATACTATGGACTACCCTAATCATGAAACAACTTAAAAATTGATATTCCATGACCAAAAAGGTCGAGTATAAAATGGTCAAAGTTTAGAGGCCAAAAATTAGACTAAGTCTTCAACACTTCGCTAAAATTTCAGGTACTAAGTCTCTAGTGTGCCTCTTTTGAGCTGAATTAAACTAGAAAAAATACAAGGTATAGTTTGTAACGCCCTGAAAATGGGTCTCGAGATGTCACACAATGCTACGAACTTCAAGTAGTCCTGAGCTAACCTTGAAAGCCTGTTACTGTAATACCCCGTATTTTCCTTGCCTAGATTAACCCTTAGTACATGGGCTATCCTAAATAAAAATTTTAAAATACTCAGTAATTTTCAGATTTAAACTGCCATTCCGTAGAAAATTCAATTAGCTTTCCAATGATATAAAATTCACCTAAAGCCAACAATCGGGTCAAAAGTTATGGCGATTTTAAGTTTCAGTCGTTAAACATCATCATTCAGGACAGTACCGCGTATCGGAGTGTGTTAAAATAACAATTGTCAAATTTTAGTGTTGCTCTATGATATTGGAGCGTCGTTCCATAGACCCAATTTATAATTGTCAATTTTCAGTGTACCAACGTGATTTTACCGCATCGCGGTGCACTTTCAGTTCACAAATAAAGCGGCAACGTGATACCACCACGTCACGCCACCATGCAATTTCTCAGTTGTCATTTTCCTGTAACACGGAGCGTCAGTGCCGCGTCGTGCCAGGGGTCCAAATTGGGAAAATTTCTCAAAATATTAAAGTTGCTCCCAAGGTTAAAAAAGTCTTTTCCCATTATTTTATTCCGCCCAGATATAGGATTTAAGATCTAAAAACATGTAAAACCCTTCATTATTCACTTTTTCCAAAATCAAAAGATAATTCTCTCTCAAGAAAACAAACTCTAGCTCTCAAGAATCAACAAACTCTAGCTCTCAAGAATCAAGATCAATCCCAAGAATTTCTCCAAGAACTATCAAATTAAGGTATGTTAGATGTTCATCCATGGTTCCTTACCTTCCATGGAGCCCAAGAATCCTTTTCAATACACAAGATTTATGATTTATGATTTCTATGTTTGAATTAGATTGAATTCATGTTCATGATGTTGTTTGAGTTTTAATCTATGATTTAGATTACAAGTTCCAAGAATTAATTCTCGTATGTGTTGAATTACATGATATTCATGATAAATCCTTCAATTTGCCAGTTGATTGTTGTAACCATGTTAACTCTAAGTGTTTATGATTTAACGAACCAAGTATGCTTCTTATGTGTTTGATAAATTGTCTATGAGAATGAAATAATGCCATTATAGCATGCTAGCATGTATTCCCCATTTATGTACAAGTTAATACACTACAAGTGTTTGATGAAATGTCTCTATGAATGAATTATGACCAAGTGAACATTGTTATGTTATTCAAGATTATGCCTTTCTTTACTTCTCATGCTATCGAGTCCTGGGGGTATTTAGTACCCGATAATTTAGCTATTTATTTAGAGCCAGTGTTAGTTACAGAATAGTATCAGTCATGTCACGATCAGTAGTGCTCTCAGTCCATTACAGAATGTAGTAGAACTCAATTAGTTATAGAACTTAGGAAAACTCAGTAATCTTAGTGAATTCAGTCCAGTATAATAGTTCAGTGTCTTTCAGTTGTGTAACGCCCCAAAATCTGATTCCCAGGATGCCACACGATGCTTCAAACTACTAGTAGTCTTGAGCTAACCTTGGCTGCCTTCTACTAACTTTGAATCTTAAAATAGGGAAAAATGAATATATGATGCTGACAAATGCGGAAAACTATCTGAAAAGTTTGAGTATATCTAAAAATGCTGATCACATCAATCTGATAAAGCTAATACTGAACGATCTAAATATGACATCTGAAATCTAAGACTGAATCTAGTAGTCCAACAAGCCTCTACTAACTGAATCTAGAGAATCACTGGGACATGCCCCTGCTGACTCAGACTGTCTGAAAAGAATAATAAAAATATTTACTACTAACTAGTAATCTGAATAGCTAAGTTCCCAAACTAAGAGGACTCACCAACTGTAGGAATATAGATGGGATGCTCGAAAATCACTCTCGCTGCTGAGACTGAGCACCTCAACCTACATTATGAGATAATGTAGCATATAGACGTATATGTGGATCAGTACTTTGATGATGTACTGAGTATATGGGGGTGCATGCAATAAGTAAACAATATCATCACAGTTTATAGAAAATACCATGCGTTCTAAATGTAAATGACTCATGTAAGCTTGAGTAATCTGAAAATTGAAAGTCAAATCATGAATAATAAAATATGTAATCTAAATCTTGTGAGCCATTACACTTAGTTCTGAAATATTTATTCTGTTCTTATTCTTAAACCATATAGGCTAAGTGAAAAAGGGCTCATCTTTTGTGTCTGAGAACTAAAAGCTGTAATTCTGTAACTAAAATCTTAATTAAAATAATGTCTGAATAAGTTTGTGAGCCTTTACACTTAGTTTCTAAAATCTGGAAAATACTTCATCTTAAGGCTTTAAGGAAATTATTTTATTTGAAGGGATGTTTTCTTAACCGACCTAAACTATGTGAGATAGCATGGAGTCCAACGTCTCATCCTTCTAAGTAAGAAACCTCACGTTTGGGAGAGGTATCATACTCTTGCCAAGGAGTATAACCTAAGCTAAGTGATCACATCTGTAAATGTCAACCACATAGAAGTGGGAATAATCTGATAATCTGTACCTACGTTGGCTACTAGTTCTATGGAAGTAGGATATGCTAAACCCACACTTCCCGCTTGGTGCTAAATACTACTCCCTTATTATTTACTATGCCCATTCTGTTGAAAATCTGCTTTTAAAACTAGCATAAGGGTTTATCTAAAACTAAATATGCATTTATTTTTTTAAATCATTAAATAAAGCTAATCTAAATTCTGTAACATGGATTCCATAGATAAACTGATGATCAAAGATCAAAGCTTTTTCTGAAAATCTAAAAATAATATGTTCACAAGATGCTTAAAGCATCATCTTTCTTGAAGTAACCATATTCAATCTTGGGATAGATAACCCATGCATCAATCTTAGGTTAAATCATCAAAATGTTCATGCTTGATAATATGATTATTGATCAATCAACTCAAAATCTGGAAATTTCAGCAATATACATGGAAACATAAACATAATCATGTAATTCAACTTCAAAATCATGAAAAATCTCATAATCTTGCAAATAATGATAATGGGTATAAAACCTAACTTGAAATTCATGGAAAATCATACATAATTTAGAAAGCTTGTAATTAAAACAAAGTTTTGGGCATAAGGATGAAAGAATTATTCTTGTTCAAACCCCACATACCTTGATTGATGATCTAGTTGTTAATACTTGAATCATGGATCTCTATTGATGCTTTGGAGATGAATTCTTGGAGTTCTTGACTTTGGGATTCCAAATCATGAGTTTCCTTAGAATATTAATGGAGGAATTTAAGTTGCTTGGGGAGAAAGTTTGATGAGCTAGTGTTTTGTTTGAGAGAAATTTGATGAAAATTGAATGTAAAGTGCTTTGGAGGGGTTTAATTCAATGTTTAAGATGGATTAGAGGCTGGGATGATGACCAAAATGCCCTCTTTAAACCCCCAAACAAAACTAAAAAATGCAATATTTTGTGAATTGGGTGGCCACCGCGACGCGCCACTATCGCGGTGGCTCATTGAAAATTGATGCGGAGCCATAGTGGTGCCCCTTTGGAATGCCATTTTGGCACATGGCGCGACGCGCCATTATCGCACTGGGCCTCTGGAAATTGAAAAATGAGAAATTGGCTCTCCCTGTGATACGCCAATATCGTGAAGGGCCACTGGAAATTGACAATCGTTATTTAAATCTTTTCCACGACACGCTAGTGACCGAAATGATGGTGTCTTTCGACTGGAATTTAAAATTAAATAGCCATAACTTCTTACCCGGTTATCAGATTTAGGCGAATCTTATATCGTTGGAAACATAATTCAATTTACTATGCAATAAAAAGTCTAAATCTTAAGAATTCCACACAAAATAATTAATAGTCATCTTAGAAGCTATCCCTTAACATTCTAGGTACATATTTTTGCTAGAAAAGGTACGGGGTAATACAATATCTTCCCATTAGAAACATTTGTCCTAGAATGTGACTAGTTATGCTGAAATTTCTAAGAAATCTAAGAATCTATGATAGCATGCACAACTGAAATGAACTGAATAACTGAATGTAAATTATTCTAAGCTTCTGAGTAATTCTGTGAGTGCATAAACTTACATAAGGATAACTATATAGATGAATGTATGATTAGAAAAGAACTAGATTAAGGAAGAGTAGTACCTTCAGCTAGATCTGAGTTTTCGGAGAAGAGGCGAGGGTACTTGGCTCGTATGTCTGCTTCTGTTTCCTAAGTGGCGCCCTCGACCGACTGATTGCACCAAAGAACTTTGACCAAGGGAACTTCTTTGTTGCTTAGTCTATGGATCTGATGGTCTAAAATCTCAACTAGAATCTTTTTGTACGAAAGGATGTTCCGAATATCTAAGCTTTCTAAAGGGACTACAACAGTGGAGTCACCGAAGCATATCTTAAGCATAGAGACTTGGAATACAGGATGAACTACTGACAAGTCTGCGAGCAACTCAAGCTCATAAGATACTTTCCCAATACGACTCAGAATTCTATAGGGGCCAATATACCGGGGACTGAGCTTTCCCTTCTTAGCAAATCTCTTCACCCCTTTCATGGGTGAAATCTTCAGATACATAAAATCACTAACCTCAAACTCGAGGTCCCTTTTTCTCACATCTGTATATTATTTCTGGAGACTTTGGGTAATTTTCAAACCTTCTCTAATCGACTTAACTTTCTCCATGGCCTTAAACACTGTATCAGGCCTAAGCAAAACTGCCTCACCACTTCAAACCAATCTATGGGTGATCTACATCTCCTTTCATAAAGAGCCTCAAATGGAGCCATTCGAATGCTAGCATGATAACTATTGTTATAAGAGAACTCAATCAATTGAAAATCCTCATCCCAACTACCCTTGAAATCAGGAGCACATGCCCTCAACATATCTTCTAGAGCTTAGATGGTCCTTTCTGCCTGACCATCTGTCTGAGGGTGAAAAGTTGAGCTAAGGTGGACTTGGGTACCAAAAATCTTCTGAAAGGCTTTCCAAAATTGGGAAGTGAACTGAGTACCGCTATCCAAAATGATAGACAAGGGAACTCCATGCAGTCTAACTAACTCTCGGATATACAACCTAGAATAATCTTCAGCTGTATAGGACGTATGAACTGGCAAGAAATATGCTGACTTAGTCAATCTGTCTATAATAACCCATATCGAGTCATCGAGATGATGCAATTGGGGTAAACCAATCACAAAATCTATATTTACCTCTTCCCAATTCCAGGTTGGGATACCAAACTCTTGCAACGTACCATTAGGTCGTTAGTGCTCTACCTTAACCTGTTGATAAGTTACACACTTTGCTACGAACTCCACTATATCTCTCTTCATTCCACTCTACTATTAGATTTCTCGCAAGTCACGGTACATTTTAGTAGCTCCAAGATGGATAGAATAATGCGCACTATGCATTTTTGCCATAATTTGCTGCCTCAAATCATTAACACATGGCACAGAATCTACTCTGGTATCTCAACACACCATTTACCCTTGGGATAAAACCTCTACCTTTTGGTATTTAACCGATTCCTTCAGTTTGACCAAACTAGAATCCATGTCTTGTTTCTCCTTTACTTCCAAAACTAGGGAAGATTTTGAACTACTCTGAACCTAAACATTACCTTCCGCCGAGTCAACCAATCTAATATCCAACCTTTCCAAACGTGCACTTCCCGAGCTAACTCTTTCTTATCTTTCTCCACATGGGCAACACTGCCCATAGAAAATCTACTAAGGGTGTCTGCCACAACATTGGACTTGCCTGGATGATACAATATACTCATCTCACAGTCTTTCAACAACTCCAACCACCTTCTTTGATAGAGATTCAACTAATTGTTGGACTTGCTCGATTTGGGATTAGATGGCTCTCCCACTGGGAGTTAGTGTGGGTTCCACTCACAATCTGTTTGGATCGTAATAAATGATTACATATTTCATTAATAAAAATTGGAAAGATGTATCACTTTATTGAATCATGATGTAGTCAAATATAAGCTAAAAGCTAGTGGGTCATGTGCATTTATTATGCTTAAATCATTTCAAGGGAATTTCTTCTAATTGATACAAATTATGTGACGAAACATGGAGTCCAATATTTGACCCACATCAAGGGCATGAACTGAGGTAAATCCACTAAACTCAGCCTCAAGGGCTAAATATAACCTACGTTAGTACATAGTTTGGGACTTAGGTTATCTAGAATCCCTATACACTCAGTGCTAAGTACTATTTCTAATATTAAAACAATCAAATTCAATTCGATGTGCTCGTGGCCATAACCCCTACCTCATGATGATTAAAGGTTGTTCTAATACCAACATGCTCTTGGCATGGGTTATCCTAACCTACACCGGTACATGTATCCATGGAAAGAAATTGAGGATGACCATGCAAGGGCAATCACCATCGGCAGCTCAGTTAACACTAGTATAATTGTTGGAACTCTTGAATATGAGCAAAGAGTTATTACACCTAAATAAGTTCTAGGGCAGGTTTCAATGATGAAAATTGGGGCTAAACCAACTAGTAAAGTAGCTCATGGTTTAGATCTAAGTAAACAAAACTTGGAGAAGGGAAAACACATTGCATAACATGGTGAATTATCTACAGGAGGAACAGACTGAGTAATCAATTACTACAGTAGCCAGCTCAAAGAATTAATGGTGAATATGATTCTAGCTGATACTAAGAATGAGGATCTGCTTCCTCAAATTAAGGAAGAGGAAGAAATATTGGACTGGGCAGAACTGTTAAGAGGTACAGGGCATCTGATAATGGGCTCTCCCTTTTGTATATTATACTAGATCTAGTGGAAGGAAAGGTAATGTTGAAACTTTATAAAATGAAAGTAGAGGAAGATACTAAGAAGTGGAAGACAACTTTCATAGTTTCTTGATGTACTTTAGGGGGCACAATTCATTGAGTAGGATGGCTATTATGATTGGTAAACCCTTTTTCTTCAGATGAGTGTACAGGAAAGCAAACACACAAATCTTATGCAAGGATTTTGATAGAGGTTAATATGGCTCAAGCATTACCAACTACTATTGAGATACTAGATCCTCATGGCAAAAAATTCAAGTAAGGTTTAACCTACGAATGAAAGCCGCAATATTGTAAATCTTGTATAGTTATTGGGAGCACCTATTCACCTAAATAACCTAATCCGCTCTAGGAACACAATCAACTATAGAGAAGAAGGAGGGCCTGGATAGTGCAGAAATAGTTTACCAAACCTTTGCTTAAAGGTGGTGCATACTCCAATCAAGATAAATGAATGGAAAAATTTGACTAGTAGGTTCGAAAATAGATTAGAGAGCCAAGATAAAGGTCAATGTGCCACTCCAGATCTAGGTCTGATAACAAAGAATGGGTTTTTTCCTTTGAAAATTGGGGAGTATGTGATAAATCCAGTCACTACCTCGGATAAAGGTAGTGGCACATCCACAACTCCCTCATGAATTAGCTAATTTAAAACTTGTAAAGGTTGAATAAATGCTACAAGCACAGGGAACTGAAGAAGTTTTTAGTAAATAAGCAAATCACCTTGGTGGGGTTGATTGAAACTAGAGTAAAGGATCAAAATGCATTACATATAAATACTAAAATTTCTCTTGGTTGGAAATTAGTGCACAACTACAATAAAGCTTCTAGTGGAAAAATTTGGTTATGTGGGATGAAAGCCAACTATGAGGTTACTGTACAGGAAGAAGTAGCTTATTTTACCTTGTGATATTACTAGCTGTAACACCCCGATTCGCTGAACCGGAATGCTACACGGTGCTCATGACCCCGAGGGACTACAAGCTTACCCATGACTGATATCTGTACCTGTATACTACAAATCATGATATAATAATGCAGAATACATAGAACTGAAGAAATAAATAAATGTATCAAATTATATTGTCCCCGAATAAATGAGGACTCACTGTTTCTCTGCAACTAGAATACTATCGCTACTGCTGCGCTGGAGCTCGTGTCTCGGAACCTATGGTGTAACATGAAAAGAAAGCAGCATAGCATAAATGTGTCTGTACAACTGGAGTATTGAGTATACAAGGAAGGTAGGATGGACATAAAGGGTTTCATGCATGAACAACATTGACTGACTAATATGAACGTAGGAGTGCAAACACACATATATAGAAACTGGGACCATGAATACCTGATAGCATGACCTATAAGATAATACATAGTTTACTGATAACTGTCATGACTGATACTAAAACTGATAATATGGAAGACTGTATCTGATAGTCCAGTATATATTGAAATCTGAAGAATGCCCTGAGTTCTTTTACTGAGACTGATACTGAAACTAAGGGAAGTAGTGTTTAACTGACATGCCTCATGTATGCCGTTATGGCTAAGCTGGGGTCCAATCTCTGCCCCGACTAGAGGGGTGTTAATACCGTGCCACGGGTAAAGACAGCTTGTGAGTGACCCTTATCTGGCGGGTACTCAATGATAACGGTGGAAACCTTAAACTGACGGGTTAAGCCACCTCATCAACCCTAATCTGACGAGTTAAGATGTCTCAACCTACGCTGGCTACGTAGTTCTGGAACACAAGGATGACTACTAAGAATCACACCCTGAACTGGCGGGTGAGTTCCCATCCTTGGGTTTACTCGGTGCTAACCTCTACTCCCATCTGGAGGGACTGGACATGAATAACTAACTGCGCATGACTTAATCTAACTAAATTCCTTTGACTAACGGAATGTTACTGATATCTGATAACTGACTAAGATCATGAGGTTTTCCTGAGTCACATGACTGGCTGAAGTTTATGGAATCATAGCTTGAGTTCGGATATCATGAAACATGACATAGATCTAGGCACACAGCTATAGTTTTTGGGTACAAGTACCCCCAAGACTCGATGGAAGAAAACTGACACACATGACTGACTTGATCATAAGAGTAGAGTCCATAATTTATAATATCATAAGTAGGGATCTCATACTAAGCATGGTTATCAACAATGTATTGCATGGAAATGATTTCATATCACATGAAAGTACTTGTACAATCTTAATATCATGTTCATTGCATAATCATATTGGCAACACATACCAATAGCATGAAAGTTCATGTGGATTGCATGGTTATCATACATCTTGTTCATAAGTAGGATTTGTAAGTAAACATAGCATAATCTCATAAGAATAGTTCATGAGTATTCCAACAACATTTACAAGGCACATTATCAACTTTATAATGATCTTTATGGATGAAAGGGATCTATAAATCAACTCACGCATACCTTAGAAGGAAGATTCTTGATAATTGACAGAGGAATTTCCTTGAAATCGGATCTTCAAGCTTAGTTACGCAACCCTAGTTGTTTTTTCTTTTAGTGCTCTTGGATGATGAGCTTTGAGATGATAATAGGGTCGTAATATGTTTATAAGCTATATATTTTGTGGGTTTAAGTTTAGGAACATGTAAGGAGTGTTAAAAGACTTAATTACCCTTAAAATAACTCAAAACGGAGTGTTTTTGGTACCTGGAACTGACTTAGGAGGCGCCCAAGTTATTTCCTAAGATAGGTTGGGCGGCGCCTCATCAATCGCCTATGTTTGGGTTGGGCGGCGCCTACCCAATCTCCTATCCTTACTGTCTCTCACTAAAATAGGCATAACTTTTTGCTCGGGCATTGGATTAAGGCGAAATTGGTATCGTTGGAAAGATAATTCAATTCTCTACAATTTGGTGGGTATAAATCAGCCAAAATACCACACTAACATCGAGTTATACTTGTTCAAAGATGAACCTTGCAAAATCAAACACTAAAACTTGATGGATTCAAAAACTCTTAGCTTGTATTACCTTAAGTGACTCATATGAACATGGTTAATGCATCATAAGCTATCCTATCACTAGGATATTCATTGTAAGTCATGTAATCAAGTATGAATCATAGGATAAGAGATTTCGTATGTAGGAATACTTATTCACTTCCTAGCTTAGAAACACGCGGGGTATTACAATATCTCCCCCTTGGAAACATTTATCCTCGAATGAGGATTTACTGAGAAGGGATACAAGACAATAGAACCTGATTGAAACTTGATCTCATGACTGACATGCTAAACATACTGAACTCGTTCATATCTGATGCACGAACAACTGACATATGAATGCATGACTGAGTATGAAACGGTTAATAGGTACCAAGTTTATACTGGAAACATAAACGTGAAACTGAATAAGCTTAAGGAGAACTGTTACCTTGATCTTGATCTGAATTGGCGGGGAAGAGGTGAGGATACTTGGTACGCATATTTGCTTCTGCTTCCCAAGTAGCTCCCTCATGAGACTGATTTCTCCAAAGAACCTTGACTAGAGGGGCTTCTTTGTTCCTCAATCTACGAGTCTGATAATCTAAGATTTCCACTGGAATCTCTTCGTAGGAGAGGATGTTCTAAATGTCAATGCTCTAAATAGGGACAACAACTGCTGGGTCACCTTTGCAATTCTTTAGCAAAGAGACATGGAAGACTGGATGGACTGAGGCTAGATCTGTAGGCAACTCAAGCTCAGAAGCTACCTTGCCAAAGTGACAAAGAATTCTAAAGGGACCGACATACCGGGGACTGAGTTTCCGTTTCTTGCCAAACCTCTTCACTCCCTTCATGGGAGAGATCTTAAGATAGACATAGTCACTGACCTCAAACTCGAGATCCTTTCTACGAAAATCTGCATAGGACTTCTGTCGGCTTTGAGCAGCCCGGAGTCTCTCTCTGATCAACTAAACTTTATCTAAGGCATTGAATACTAAATCAGGACCTCTGATTGAGGCCTCACTAACTTCAAACCAACCAATTAGAGATCTATATCTCCTACCGTGTAACCTGACTAACTCCCTGATATAGAGTTTGGCATAATCCTCGGTGGAATAAGAA
The DNA here is from genome assembly GCF_002878395.1 of Capsicum annuum. Lineage (NCBI taxonomy): Eukaryota > Viridiplantae > Streptophyta > Magnoliopsida > Solanales > Solanaceae > Capsicum > Capsicum annuum. The sequence continues at coordinate 46,961,024 of NC_061121.1, forward strand.
GTACGAATAGGAAGAAAATAAGCTGACTTGGTCATTCTATCTATAATGACCCAGACTGAATCATGTTGATGATGAGTTCTAGGAAAACCCGTCACGAAGTCCATGTTAACTTCTTCCCACTTCCAAGTAGGAATGGTGAACTCTTGCATGGAACCATTAGGTTTCTGATGCTCTATCTTAACCTACTAACATGTAGAACACTTAGCCACAAACTCTGCAACATCTTTCTTCATCTCACTCCACCAATAGATCTCCCGCATGTCGTGGTACATCTTAGTGGCCCCTGAATGAATAGAGTATCACGCACCATGTGCTTCTGCAAGTATTCGCTGCCTCAATTCATCTATACCTGGAACACATAGACGACCTTGACAACAAAGAACACCATCTCCTCCTTGCGAGAAAACCTCGACTTTCTGATTCTAAATTGACTCTTTGAGCTTCACAAGGCTAGGATTCCTGTCTTGTTTCTCTTTCACCTCAGAAACTAGAGATGACTCTGAAATACTCTGAACACATACACCACCCTCTGAAGAATCGACTAAGTGAACGCCTAGTCTGGCAAGATGATGGATCTCCTAATCCATCTTTTTCTTACTATCCTCAACGTGAGAAATACTACCCATGGAGAGTCGTCCAGCATCGGCCATAATATTGGCATTGCCTGGATGATAAAGAACACTCATGTCATAATCCTTCAAGAGCTCTAACCACCTTCTCTGGCGAAGATTGAGATCTTTTTCGGAAAAGACATACTAGAGGCTTTTATGGTCTGTGAAGACATCTACATGAACTCCATAGAGATAATGCCTCTAAATCTTCAAGGCAAAAACTACCACTGCTAACTCAAGATCATGAGTAGGATAATTCTTCTCATGTGGCTTTAACTGTCTAGAGGACAGGCTATGACCTTATCATGCTGCATGAGGATACAACCTAAACCCACTATGGATGCATCAGAATAGACTACAAAACCGTTTGAACCATCTGGAATAGCTAGAACTGGAGCGGAGGTGAGTCGAGTCTTCAACTTTTGAAAGCTCTTCTCGCATGAATCTAACCACTGAAACTTAATCTTTTTCTGAGTCAATCTGTACATGGGAGATGCAATAGAAGAAAATCCCTTGACAAACCGTCTGTAATAGCCAGCCAAACCCAAGAAACTCCAAATATCTGATGGAGATACGGGTCTAGGCCAGTTTCTTACTGCCTCGGTTTTTTGAGGATCTACTCTAGTTTTATCATCGAAAATAATATGGCCAAGGAATGCTACTGATCTTAGTCAAAATTTGCTCTTGCTGAACTTAGAGAATAATTGGTGATCCCTAAGAGTCTGAAGAACAATCCTAAGATAGTCTGCATGATCACGCTCTATGCGAGAATAGACCAGAATATCATCTATGAAGACTATAAAAAACATGTCCAAGTACTTATTGAACACACGATTCATCAAATCCATAAAATCTGCAGGGGCATTGGTAAGACCAAATGACATGACTAAAAATTCAAAATGACCATACCGATTACGAAAAGCTATCTTCGAAATGTCACATTCTCTAACTCTGAGCTGATGATAGCCTGATCTGAGGTCTATCTTGGAGAAGTAACTGGAACCTAGAAGTTGGTTGAATAGATCATCAATCCTGGGAAGAGGATATCTATTCTTGACCGTGACTTTGTTGATTTGATGGTAATCAATACACATTCTGAGAGAACCATCTTTCTTGTGCACGAATAATACTGGTGCACCTTATGGGGAAATGCTGTGTCTGATGAATCCCTTATCTAAGAGATTCTTTAACTGATCTATCAGTTCCTTGAGTTCTGCTGGTGCCATTCTGTATGGTGGAATAGAAATAGGTTGAGTATCCAAAAGAAGGTCTATGCCGAAGTTTATTTCCCTTTTGGAAGGAACGCCTGGAAGATTTTTGGGAAAGACATTTGAGTATTCATTAACAACAGGGACTATTTCGAGAATGGGAGATTCAGAACTGGAATCTTTAACATGCACGAGATTATACACACATCCCTTAGAAATCATTTTCCTTACCGAAGGTAGGAAATAAGTTAACCCCTGAACGCTAAAATGCTACCCTTCCACTCTAGGACGGGCTCATTCGGGAAATGAAACTGAACTATCCTGTTTTTGTAGTCAACTGTGGCATAGCAAGAATGAAGCCAATCTATGCTGAGAATGACATCAAAATCAGTCATCTCTAACTCCACTAAATCTCCTGACGTGGATTTTTGAGATATTATAATCGGGCAGTTCTTGTGTACCCGCTGGGATATGATGGTTTTACCCACTGGGGTAGAGACTGAGAAGGGCTCTGCTAGGACTTCAGGACTGATTCTGAAATCGCTTGCTATGTATGGAGTAACAAAAGACAAAGATGCACCTGGGTCTAGCAAAGCATAAACATGAACATGGAAAATCTGTAATGTACCAGTAACGATATCAGGAGAATTTTCCTAATCCTACCGGGACTGAAGATCATAGAGTCTGTTTGGGCGTTGCCCACTGGTAGCACTAGAAATGGCACCCTGCTGGTTCGAGAGACTGGAATGAGCTATAGAATAATTTTGCTGACCCTGAAGACTTGACTACAGACACTCCCTAATCCTGTGGCCTGGCTTGCCACAACCAAAATAGACATCACTACTGGCTCTGCAAATGCCCTTGTGGTTCTTACCACAAGTCTGACAAAGGGGATTCGTTTGGGCACTGCTAACACTGCCCTGAGATTTAGAGCCTGATGCTTTGTCTTTATTTCCATCTCTGAACTTCGACCCTGGAGCGCTGGCATAGGAAAGAGCTGGAACGGCTGACTTGGAGCGAAACTGTGAACGATTTTCTCCATCTGACTTGGGGTGAGCAAAATTGAAGTTACCTGACCTTTCTCTCTTATTATGCCTCTCCCTTGTCTTAAACTTCTGCTCTTCTACTTGCTGGGCAAGGGTTATGAGTCTGGCTAAGGTCATATCACCGATCAGCATCGCAGACCTACACTCATTTACCATGCTATCGTTGACCCCTAACACGAACTTTCTCATCTTTGCTCTATTGTCTGCAACCACATGAAGAACATACCTGGCTAGCTGAGTAAATCTGAGAGAATACTCCCTAACCGTCATATTCTTCTGCTTGAGGTTGATAAATTCAAGAACTTTGGCTTTCCTCAGCTCTTGGGGAAGGAATCTGTCTAAGAAGGCAATGACAAATTCCTCCCACTCAATAGGGCCTGTATCATCTAACCTCTTAGACTTTCACTGTTTATACCAATCATGAGCAACATCCTGTACCTGGTAGGCGACTAACTCAGCACTCTCAATATAAGTAACACCCATGATGTCAATGACCTTCTGGACTTGGTCAATGAATTCCTGAGGGTCCTCATCAGACTTAGACCCATGGAAAGATGGAGGGTTCATACGGGTGAAGTCCCGAACCCTAGCTTCTTTGGGATTGGCCACTGGATTGGCTGGAATGACTGGTGGCCGTTCATTCTATGCAGCCATGGACTGAGCAAGTGTGGTAAATGCGGCTCTAAACTCTGCATGGGAAATATGTTCGCCCAAAGGATCTTTGGGCTGAGGAGCTGGCTGGTTTCTTCTCTTTGGGGCCATGGTCTAGAATAAGAAAAGAATGGATTAGACTGAGAGTTTAACTTGTGATTATGCTCACTAGGATAACATGATTAATGAAGAAAGGGGACTGTTCCTAAAACATCTTATAGCCTCCCGCACATAAATGTGGTGCGCAACACACCCCTGTACAAGACTCTACTAGATGCGGCTTTCAGACTTCCTAGGACTCTATTGAACCTTAGGCGCTGATACCAAGTTTGAAACACCCCAATTCGCTGAACCGGAATGCTACACGGTGCTCATGACCCCGAGGGACCACAAGCTAACCCATGACTAATATCTGTACCTGTATACTGCAAATCATGATATAATAATACAGAATACATAGAACTATAAGACCATAAGGTTCAACTGAATAAAACCATGTGGGTGAAAATACCTAAAACAACTCAATCTGAATGTAAATCTGAACATAAATCTGAAAGTCTCTAAACTATCTAAATAAGGAGTTGAAGGAACATGTCTCCAACTAACTCTGTAAAACTGAAATAAAGAAATAAATAAATGTATCAAATTATATTGTCCTCGAATCAATGAGGACTCACTGTGTCTCTGCGACTGGAATGCTACCGCTACTGTTGGGTTGAAGCTCGTGTCTCAGAACCTATGGTTTAACATGAAAAGAAAGCACCATAGCACAAATGCGTTAATACAACTGGAGTATTGAGTATACGAAGAAGGTAGGCTGAACATAAAGGGTTTCATGCATGAACAACACTGATTGGCTAATATGAACGTGGGAGTGCAAACACACATATATAAAAACTGGGACCGTGAATACGTGATAGCATGACCTATAAGCTAATACATGGTTTACTGATAACTGTCATGACTGATATTGAAACTGATAACATGGACCACTGTATATACTGAAATCTAAAGAACGCCCTGAGTTCTTTTACTGAGACTGATACTGAAACTGTGGGAAGTAGTGTTTAACCGACATGCCCCATGTATGCCGTTATGGATAAGATGGGGTCCAATCTCTGCCCCGACTGGAGGGGTGTCAATACCGTGCCACGGGTAAGGACAGCCTGTGAGTGACCCTTATCTAGCGGGTACTCAATGAGAACGGTGGGAACCCTAAACTGATGAGTTAATCCACCTCATCAACCCTAATCTGACGGGTTAAGATGTCTCAACCTACGCTGGCTACGTAGTTCTGAAACACAAGGATGACTACTAAGAATCACACCCTGAACTAGAGGGTGAGTTGCCATCCTTAGGTTCACTCGGTGCTAACCTCTACTCCCATCTGGAGGGACTGGACATGAATAATTGACTGTGCATGACTTAATCTTACTGAATTTTATTGACTGACGGAATGTTACTGATATCTGATAACTGACTAAGATCATGAGGTTTTCCTGAGTCACATGACTGACTGAAGTCTATGGAATCATAGCTTGAGTTCGGATATCATGACACATGACATGGATTTAGGTACACAACTATAGTTTTTGGGTACAAGTACCCCCAAGACTCGATGGAAGAAAACTGACACACATGACTGACTTGATCATAAAAGTAGAGTCCATAATTTATAATATCATAAGTAGGGATCTCATACTAAGCATGGTTATCAACAATGTATTTCATGGAAAGGATTTCATATCACATGGAAGTACTTGCACAATCTTAATATCATGTTCATTGCATAATCATATTGGCAACACATACCAATAGCATGGAAGTTTATATGGATTGCATGGTTATCATACATCTTGTTCATAAGTGGGATTTGCAAGTAAACATAGCATAATCTTATAAGAATAGTTCATGAGTATTCCAATAATATTTACAAGGAACATTATCAACATAGAAGTCATTGGAACGTAAGGGCATATCATGAATCCTTCACTTCGTCACAATTTAGCTATATTGCATGATTTCTAGTTTCTTAGGCATTTTATCAAACACCTTACATGCACATCTTAAGCATAGGTGAAATCATCAAATTATACACCATGAACAACCAAATTTACATGTTTCCAACTCATATGATATCATGAAATTCAAAAAACATATAAAGAT
>NC_061121.1:46969705-47019424 GCF_002878395.1 Capsicum annuum
TCTAGTTAACTCTTTCTCATTGAAATTATACTTGCATTAACTCTCATTAGCTAGACCTCTGTATGATACAAGAATGAAAGAATACTAGTAACACATTAAAACTCCCCTTTATTCCAGAAGCTTAGATCAACAGTCCATTAAGAATCGGCTTACTTAGTTGCACAAGTATTTCCTGTGGGATTCGACCCCAACCTTTGTTGGGTTCTATATTTGACAACGACTGCTTACACTTTCATAAGAAAGGTGTAATTTGGGCATATCAAATTTTAGCGCCGTAGCCGGGGATTACTTGGTCAAGGTTTCCCAAATTTTACTTTTGTTTGTTGTTTTTGTTTTATGTAGGGTAGATATTGTGTATACCAAGTACATAGAGATCAGGTGTACTATTATTACCAGTACATTCAAAACCACAGTTAATTGGCAGAATGTCAGACCCCCAAGACGCTAAAGACTAGCCGCTCTGGCTAGGGATCAACTTAATCAGTAGAATAATGGCCAGCCGGCATGTCATCCTAATCCCGATGATGATAATCTGAGGGATGATGATTTGTTAGATCCTGTCAACCCAAGGCGTGTAGAGAATGTGGTTGTACCAGTAAACCACAATGTAAATAGAAATAGGCCCTTTAAGGTAAGGTAAGAGCGTCAACTGGTGCAGTTTGACCTGAATGACGACGAAGATGGAATGGACGAAGTAGGTGAAACTGGAGCTATCATTCCTCCGCATCTAGCACCAAGAGATAAATTTAACATTAATAGCACGATAATTCAACTCCTTTACCTTAATAGGTTGTTTGGTGGTCTTCCTGGAGATGATCCTAACATGCATTTGGTATACTTTGTCACCATTTACAACTATTTTGATAACCCAGGAGTGGGTCAGAATGCCATCCACCTACACTTGTTTCCGTTGTCTTAGTCTGGGAAGGCAACACTATGGATCAGCAGACTGACTCCTGACTCTATAACCAACTGGAGGCAGTTGAAACAGGATTTACTAGAAAGGTTATTCCACCCTCCAGAAGGGTACAGTTGAGGGATGAAATCGGTAATTTCCGACAGCTTCCCACTGTAGCTCTTCATGAGACTTGGGAGAGGTTTAAAAAGAAGCTGATGCAATGCCCGAACCATAACATAATAGATATTCATTTAATGAAAACTCTTTATCAGGCTTTGAATTCTATTACAAAGCCAGTCATGGATAATGCTGCAGGAGGGTAATTTTTTGACCTTACTTTTCCAGAGGCTTCGGAGATGCTTGATCGGATGACCAAACAGAGTAGAGCTTGGCATACTAGGGATTCTATGGTAGTATGCCCTACTGTGTCTGGTAGTATGACTGCAGAGCAATGCAAGAAAGAGAAAGAACGTGACCAGGACATGGCACACTTGAAAAAATAGATGGATTTGCTAACTAAGCCTCTATTTTCTGGAAAAATGGAGAAGGTGAAAGCTGTTATATCCCAGAGAAGAGATGAGTCTGATTCAAAAGAAGAGGTAAACTATCTAAATAATCAGGGGGTTTCTGAGGCAATATCCAAGGAAATCAAGGTCAAAACTATTACGACAAGGGTGGTTACAAGGATAGAGATCAAGGAAAATGGAAGAATAAGAATGAGAGAAGTGGACTATATGAATCTCCCCAAAGTAGAGATAATACTGCAACTAGCTCTGACAAGATGTCCATTGAGGAAATAATGGAGAAATTATTGAAGGGATTTTAGGCCACCAATTCTAGGGTGACTACTATGAAGAGTGATTTATCTTCCATGAGTCGGTTGGTAAACTCATACTCTATTTATATTAAATAGTTGGAGCAGTAGATGAGCCAACTCTCTGAAACATTGATAAGAGGAAGAGCAGAACTTTTCCAAGTGATATAATTCAGAACCCTCGAAATAATGGCTCTTACATGGTAAGTACCACACAAATTGGTAAGGTATTACCAGGCCCTTCTGTAGGCAAAACTATTATTGAAGAGGTGATCAAAGAAGATGTTGAGCTCGATGAAAGTAATCTTGTGGATTTTGAGAAGCAGGATGACATTGATGTTCCTTCTAATCATCAACAGATTGATGGATTAGAAAAAGGGAAAGACAAGGAAAAGAAAGCAGTGGGAAATTCTCTACTAAAACCACATCCTCCCTTTCCTTATAGATTGAAGAAAAAGGCCGATGATACAAATTTTAGTAAATTCATGGCAATGTTAAAGCAGCTGACGGTGAATGTGCCTTTTGTGGAGGCACTTGAGTAGATGCCAGGATATGCTAAGTTTATGAAAGATCTTGTGATAAAGAAGAGAGTAGTAAGCTACAAACCAGTGGATAATCTCCATTATTGTAGTGCTATTTCTATAAGATCTTTGGTGCAGAAGAAGGTAGACCCAGGAGCATTTACCATCCCGTGCACTATTGGGTCTCTTGATGTTGCAAGAGCTCTATGTGATTTGGGAGCTATTATAAATTTGATGCCGCTTGCTGTGTATAAGAAATTGGGTTTGGGGGATCCTACTCCCACAAACATGAGACTAGTTATGGCGGATAGGTTTGTGAAGCGGCCCGTGGGGATTCTATATGACCTATTAGTAAAGGTGGCCAATTTTATATTTTTGACTGATTTTGTTATTCTCGATTGTGAGGTGGATTTTGAGGTGCCCATAATCATGGGTTGACCTTTCCTTGCAATCAGGCGTATACTTATTGATTTAAGGGTGAATGAACTACTATTTAGGCTAAATAATGAGGTAGTTTGATTCGATGTATACCAGTCCATAAAATAGCATAAAGAGATAAGCATATTCTCTATTGTGGATTTCTATTTTGAGGAGAAGCAGAAAGTGCCTATAGAAGAAAAATTTGCTGTGGAGACTTTAGTCGCTGTATTGATGAATTTTGATCATGACGATATTGAAAATTATGAGAAGACTGTATGTGCCTTAACGAGCATGGCGTCTTATTCATATCCACCCAAAAAATTGGATTTAGACTTGAAAAATCGTCCAAATCTATCTGCTAACCCTTCTATAGAAGAGCCACCTACCTTGGAGCTAAAAGAGTTGCCCAACTATTAGAGGTATATGTTCCTAGGCAATGGGAATACGCAATAGGTGGAAGCCCTCACCTCTGTTCTTAAGAGATATAAGGGGGCTATTGGTTGGACAATTGTAGATATCATAGATATTCCTCCTGGTATATGTACACATAAGATTCAGATAGAGGAGGATTGTGTCCCGACTATTGAGCACCAGCGTTGTCTAAACCCACCTGTGTAAGAGGTAGTAAAAAAGAAAATTATCAAGTGGCTAGATGCAGGGGTGGTATACCCCAATTTAGATAGTAAGTTGGTGAGTACCGTCCAGTACGTGCCCAAGAAAGAAGGCATGATAGTTGTGTCTAATGATAAAAACATATTGATCCCACTCAGGCTTGTTACTGGGTGGAGAGTGTGTATAGATTATAGAAAACTCAACTCGTTTACACTGAAGGACAACCTCCCAAAGCCTTTCATGGATCATATGCTTGATCAGCTAGTGGAAAGGGGTTGGTACTGTTTGTTGGACAGGTAATCTAGTTACAATCAGATTTCTATTGCTCCCGAGGATCAGGAAAATATGACATTCACGTGCCCACGTGCTCCTCTTCAACTCCATACTCAAGCTTTTTCCAGGTAAGCTCAAATCCAAATGGTCCGTCCCATTTAAAGCTAACCAAGTCTACTTGTCTGGAGTAGTGGAACTTGAAAATGAAGACGGAAGTTTCTTCAAGGTTAATGGGCAGTGTGTGAAACTATATATTAGTCTAGTGGACTCAATAAAGGGTATTTCTACCATCTATCTCGATAAAGTCTGAGTAATCGAGATTACTGAGTCGTGCCGCGATAATAAATTAGGTGCTAGTGAGAGGCAACCGACATTGTGTTGTTGTAAAGAATTTGTTTAAGTTACTTTATTGTTTTGTGCAAGTTGAAGGGTTCGTGTAAGTGTGCAGGTATGACAGTGCAGGAAACCAAAAGCTGAAAGACTGGGGGTGACCAATGAACCAACCGATGGACCATCGCAGCCTTGATGGTCTGTCGTTGGGAACCATCGCAACAAACGCTAAAAATCAGGTTACTAGAAAGTGGCAATGAGTTGCAAACTGAGGTTACTAGAATGGGCGATGGGTAACCTAATGGACCGTCGCACCTATGATGGATCGTCGCTTTAACCGTCCTACTTAGCCCTAGTTATGCGGGTTTGATCGGTTCAATTTAAATTGCTGAATATTTCATTCTTATCTAACCCAAACGGTTTTCAATGGATAATTTATAGTGGTTACTTAATGCTCCAACTGTTCAAGTGCCTGAGACTATTTATCTTCCATTCATTCAATGTACCTGAGTCTTTTTGTTCTCTTCTAAAACTTCTCCTCTTCCCTTTCCCATCTATTTAAACTCCATTTCTCCTTTTATCTTTCATCATAAGTAAAACAAAGTCTTCCTCAAAAGAAAATGTCAATCTGTTGTTCTGTGGTTAGTGTGCAAGTTAGAGTAGTAACCAAGTACTACATTACTCAGGTATGATCTCTTCATCACTCCCTATTGTATTCAACATGAGGAACAAATGAAATAGGTGAAGGCAATAATGTTGAAATAATTCTCTCTTCTCTTGTTAATACTGTGTGGGTCTGAAGTAAGTCAAAACATGATAAACACTACCCTGGGTGAAGTTTGAGTAGCCCATGGACCAAAAATGGCAAAAGTTATGTATTATTGATATAAATGCCATGAAAATCATGTTTAAAATGAAGTGTACACAAGGTGTTCAACAATATGCCAAAATGAGGCTCAAATTTGATAAGTGCAGGCGACGACATGTGCAACGGACCATCGGACACCCGACGACCCATCACCTTAAGCCGTCGCAACTTTCCCAGAATTGAAGTTACTGGAATTGGCCCAATGGACAGTCGCCCTACCTATCGCTGGTCAAATTTTTTATGTCTTATAGTTTGAGTTCATAAACTAATAAATTCTTTGTTTATAGGAAATATGGCAAACAAAATACCACCAACTGGAGGCAACGTTAGAGGCCAAAGAGCCTGGCAAGAGCCATCACAAGGCTCGGATGCACCGGTTCACAACACCCAGCAAAGATGCTAGATGCTTTCTTTATTCTCACAGTCTGAAGAGGAAGATGACAGCAGTAGGAACAGTAGCTCGAGCTTGAGTCCGGTTGAGTAAGGGGTTGTAACATCTAACCCCATCCAATAGGAGAGTCCAAAATAGGAGGACCCTAACATGGTTCGGCGCAAGGACCCATAACTGTGGAAGTCTATCAGGTGGCAGGTTGAAGGCACTCGGGATAATTTCTACAAAGGGCTCGAGGCAACGGGCAGGTTGGAAGTAAAGAGACCTATTTTCAAGGAAAATCAGATTATGACAACAAAACTGCACGAGTATCTAGAACTCAAACACCAATTCAATGAATATGAGTTGGCATGGATAAGTAGACCACTCAGAACCTATCAACCAAATCTGGTATACGAGTTTTTTGCCAACTACTTGGCGTTGCTGGAGAAGGACTGTCCCCAGGTGCATTAGTTAGTGACAGGAACAATTTAGACACAGTTCCTGTGCGTGGAGTCAACATAGATATCTCAGAGCGTACATTAAATAGATTCTTGTTTGGGCCAAAATATCGGATATCGGGTGCAATACCAGATTTGGAGCATTGAATATTCACGGCAATCAACTAAAGGCTTTGGATGGACAGGATATTAACAGAGGAGGGTGAGCCTTTGTGGTTACACAACCCCCGCGAATAGATATCTAAGTCATCCCTAAGCTTTAGGGCCAAGTTCTGGTGAGCAATCGTGAGATTGAGGCTAATGCCAACAGGTGGTGATGATCGCTTAGAAATCAATAGAGCTGTGATTATTGCTGCATTGATTGAAAGATTGACTGTGGATTTCAGCCACATTATTACTGATGATTTTTTTACCCGCGCTCATAGAACCACCACTGCACTGCTATTTCCATATCTTATTACAGATTTATGTTGGTAGGCAAATATACCTTTAATAAGTGGAATTGATAATGAGGTCTGGGAAATGCACAAATAAGATATTGAGAAGACAAGGGATACCTCAAGGTTTGATACGAGAAATAATAGACCTCCAGCCCATTAGACTCAATCGGCACCAGTTCCTGAACCATCAGAGGTTACTTCAGGTATGCCATTATCTCTTGCTACGTATGTGCCTTCTACCATATCTGCAGGTTCAGCTTCGATAACTATGGGTGGGACTACAGATTCTACATCAGTCCCGCCCCAATATTCTGAATACAGGATGAATTAGGAGAACTTTACAAAGTCGGTCCGAGCCCATAAAAGGTTTGAAAAGTAGTTAGCTATATGGGGGGCGAATTTGAAAACCTTTGTTGAAACAATTGTAAAGGTAGTCGTACTTCCTTATAGGAATATTCAACTAAGAATGAACAATATGGAGGAACGAATTAATAAGAAGCTGGATGCCATGTCCATTCTGGTTTCACCAAATTTATGGTGGAGTTTAGACAGGCTCAGGCAGTATAGCAAAGCTAAAATGGCAGCCGCAACAGTCCATGTTTGATCTAGCCCAGATTACAGGTGATGAGGATGAATGTCTTATTGACTTAATGGGGAAACCGATCAAAGACAAGGGTAAGAAATAGCAGAGACAGATGAAAAAGCCAAAAAAATTGCAAAGAGAGCACCTAAGAAAAGGAGACTTGAAGCTATATCACCAAAAGAGAGAGAAGACTATGATATTCAGAAAGCACTTAAGAGGTCGAAGAGAACAAAGGAAAAATGGAAAAAGAGACTGCAGGATAAAGCTACTGGTGTTTTCACTAGTTCGACCCTAGCTAAGAGGCCAATTTCTAACCCTATTCACTGTGAGGTCCCTTCAATTTTGGAGGATATTGATGTGAGGACCCCTACCACCATAGGGGTCAATGTTGCCGAAGACGAGGCCAAAGCAGCCTCAGTCCATTTGACTGATGCCTCATTTGACTGAGAGGTTGTACAAGTATTTTCCTCCTTTTGTTCTTACTTTGTATGTATTGAGGGCATTGCATCATTTTTAGAGGGATGATACTTATAACATGGGGTTTTTTATTGCCGATGTTCTTTACCCTCATGTTTTATCTAGGAGAATCGAAACGTCTAGATTGTATTTTTATTTTCATGTGATGTGCTGTAAATATTGTCAAGTGATTATTTATATAAGTAATTTTCTATTTTGTTGGCATCATTGTGTATATATGGATGATAAGTGATTGTGGCAAAGTATTTTAAATTGTTGTATAATTATTTCTTCTTACCATGTGGTAAAGTATTGTGCAGCCATTTGTGACTCTGAATCTGGCATTAGAATATAAAGTGAAGCAAAGTATAGCTATGTGATATGAATCCCAAGAGTTAGTAGGATAGGAATTAACTTAGTGCCTGTGTGTGTATGTATTTGCATAGTTCTTGCATAAGTGTTACCCCTAGAACTTGCCCGGTTCATTGGATGTTGTCATGTGTTTAACCCAATAAGATAGGATAGTAGGCCTCCTCATTTTGTTAGTCCACTTAGCCAAAATAATGGCCCACCAAAAACATTTTGTTTCCTTTGTAAGCCCTATTGAACTTTGTTAGTGTTTGTTCTGTCCAAATAAGCTTGATTCACTCTCTAGAAGGTGTTAACACTTAGCTTTGGCCCTGGTCCAATTTTGGACATTGTGCACTTCAACATTAGGCATATTGACTAAGTTGAGGGTGGCTACTGTTGGATTGTTGGTGGCCTAGAAAGGAGAGTTGAAGTTGATATGAGAGGTAGTATCCGACCCTGATCTAGTTAGATGTCTAAATAGATATTGTGCACCTCAACTAACTGTATCAGCTTAAGTTGAGGGTGGCTGATGCTACTATTCTTCTAAAAAAACTGGGTTATGGCTAGGGCATGAATGGATAATAAATATTGGAATAAGCGAAAGGAATTGTAATCCTGGTTAGTAACTACCAAGAAGGGTACAAAGAGTGAAGTTTTGTACTTTAAGTCACTTGTCCAAATAATCAACCCTCACCTAGCCTAAAACCTCATTAGAACCCTTGGCCAATCCTACTTGATCTTGGCGAGTCAATCATGAGAGAATGTTAGATGATAAGGGAAAGCTTATGGGTGTGCACTATGTTTGTAATTTTTTTCTGAGAGTGAGAGTCTTAGTTTAGTCCACGACTTGGTTGTATAATATGGGGTGGACTTCTTTGACTATGAGGACAAGTTGAGTTATACCTAGTCTACTTATTTCTTTGGGGTGTTGTATCTGTGGCTGTGAATATAATGATTTGTAGTTAATGCCAGTAGTAGATCCATATGTGTTAAGATTACATAGCCGAATGGACAGTTGAATAACTGTATTATTATGTTGGTTTGACTGCGAAATACCCATCATGATGTTTTTCATACATGCATCCAGGTTTTAAGTTGCTTGAGGACAAACAATTGCCTTAAGTTGAGGGTGTTGATGTTCCAACTTTTGACGGAACATTTTAGGCCTTTTTCTTAGGATAATTGTGTGTTTTCAAGCAACTATTATTGTATTTAACATTGAACATTATTGTTTTCAGGACAAGAACTGAGCGTGAAGAATAACTTCGAATAACTGGTCAAAAAAAGAGAAAAATGACCAGTGATGACTTAGGCGACGGATCATCAACCATGCGATGGACCGTCGACCTAATCGTCCCTCAGAAGTAGAAGGCAGTGTCACTGGAAGTCCTGCGATGGTCCAAGCGATGGACCGTTGACCCTGCGATGAACCATCACTCAATCTATTGCCATAAAGCAGAATGTAGTGTCATTGGAAGTCCCGGAATGGTCCAGGTGACGGATCATCAACCCTACGATGAACCATCGCCCGACCCGTCGAGCATGATGTGGCAATTTTGAGTTTAAATTTTAAAAACCTGGTCCTGGAATCATATAAATACAAATTATTAGGTTTTATTTCACAACTTTTGATAGTAGTATCATGCTTTCTCCTCTATTGAGAGCATTGTAACACTTTTCTTTGGGATTTGAAGCTAGAACTTGAGATCTGATTATTATTTCTACATATTCCATTCAAGATTGAGAAGAACAATATTGTTACTTTTGTAAGTACTCTTTTGAAGCTATTTATGAATATCAATATGTCTTTAATATCTTATATGGAGATGAGTGACTAAACCTTCATAACTAGGGTTATGGGAGGCTTGATGTAGAGAGCTATTTTGGGTTATGAATACATTTGATTCCTAACATCTATCTAAATTGCATGAATCTCTCTTTATTATAATGACATTTCTTGATTGTAAACTTGAGATGTGAGCCCATGAACACCACTTGTCTGAACAAGAAAGTGGATGTTGGGAAAAGAGGTGATTCACATGAAATCCATAGATTTATCCTTTAGTTTAAGGGTTAATGCCCTAATGGTATCAACCCTCATAGAAACTTTATTGAATAATACATAAATCCTTTAAGTTCAAAAGAAGTAAAGGGTGAAATACCCATTAGGTTAGAAACAAGTGGGTAATTCTTAGAATTTAATATTTTTTGCAATTGAAATTAGAAGTTAGAAATCGAACACAAATTCACAATCCTAGATGTTTGAATATCTTGGTGAGCATAACTCTAGTTAAATCATTCTCATTGAAATTGTACTTGCATTAACTCTCATTAGCTGGACCTCTGTGTGATACTACAACGAAAGAATACTAATAATACATTAAAACTCCCTTTTATTCTGGAACCTTAGATCAACAGTCCATTAAGAATCATCTTACTTAGTTGCACAAGTATTCCCTGTGGGATTCGACCCCAACCTTTGTTGGGTTCTATATTTGACATGACCGCTTACACTTTCATAAGAAAGGTGTAATTTGGGCGTATCAAGTACCACTTGATTTGCAAATTTTGTGGAAGGCATGCACATATTTGACATCAAACAATGAAATAAAGAAGCAATATTTAAGTTAGGTTGGGACAAAGTGGCTTCATGCCATTAATCTCAAAGGCCGACAACTCTACCTAGTTCCTCAACCCAAATATACTAGCTGGATGGTGCAGAAAATATTGAGCGCAAGTGCAATGATTAGACAACTCCAAGCTCCTTCTAACAGAAGTAAAAGTATGATCCAACACTTCTATTTGCAGCACTTAGGAGATAATCCAAAAGTAGCCTAAAAACATTTAATATGCAAGAATAAAGCCAGGCCTAAATCTATATTTACTTTATTAATATATTGGCATGATCATCACAATACTATTGATAGATTAAGAAGGTGGAGAGCAGTACTAGATCCTACATGTGTGATATGTGCAGCTGCAGATGAAATTAAATATTACCTATTTACTAAGTGTTCTTTTGTGAAACAGCTTTGGAGAAAAATATTGGATTAGCTAAAATGGCCAAGTCCTCCCAATTTGGTTAGTCATCTGATGAAAAAATGGATCATAAAAAAGACCATAGGAAGATTAATAAATGCCAAAATCCTAAAGTTAGCATTCACTGAGGTAATTCAAGCAATTTGAAGTGAAAGAAATGCAAGAGTTCTTGCTAACAAGAGAAGAGATCATCGTAGCCTTGCAAAAGAGATAACATGTGTATTTAATGCTAGAGCCTCCGTTAAGCTTAGTAATTACTTATTGAAATGTATGTTTTGATTTATAGGCTGAGTTTTGTTTAGGATGAGGAGACAATAGAAAGATTTGTAGAATTGTGATATAGTTGTGCTTTGTGCTGATTTGCTACTTGGTGGTTAATAAGTTTGATTAGTTACCCAAAAAAATGTATAATATTTTATCATAATGGATAAAAAAGTAATCTGAAAATAATCATGAAACTAGTTCAATTGGCCTGATTAACTGAAGTAATGAAATGATGGAACTAGTCATGCTCGCGTTTATTGATTTTTATGATTGTAGGATCAATTTATGCTAACTTGTTCTACAACATGCTCAATTCTATAGAAATCATGTTGAATGATTTATCAAAATTATAAACTATGAAAAAACCTATAAAATCATGTATTAATGTATTATGTAATATAGATGATCATGAGAAACATGCTAGAATATAAAATCATCACAATTGATAAATTCGGGCATGAACTCTAAGTTTCAAAATCATGAAAAATCATAATTTAAAAGTTGAGTTTTTAGGAATTAGGGTGAAAAGAAACCTTATTGAATTCCCCTATACATGGACACTGAAGAATCTATGCTAAAAGCTTGAAATTTCAAGGGCTTGAGGAAGATCTCTAACTTTGGCTTGAGAGACTTGAGAGAACTCGAGTTATGACTTCTAATTATTAACCATAAGAATGAGTGAATAGATAGAGTATTCCCCATTTTATCTCCCTCTAGAAAGCTAAAATAACGTAGTATTGAGGTTAAAAGAGTAGGAGAAGACTAGTTTGTCCTTTAAAAACTATTCTGAATTTTTCTGTGGCAGTGGTGCACGAGTCACCCCACGCGTTATGGTCTAACTTATGGTTCCTGAAACCACTTTGAACAAGTTTTGGATTTGGATTTCATGAGAATACAGTACAACCCGTACATTAGATCCATGAGTCGTATTCGGACTTATGGTCCCAGAGATTGATCACTCTTTGGTTAAAGGTCTATGAGTGCTAAATACAACCCGTACAATGATACTACGATTCTTACTATGGCATTTCTGAAGAGATTTTGATAATATTATGGAATGGCATCCCAACTCAATAATATGACTCGTGATCTAAACCACGAGTCATACTATGGTCTGAGGTAACCCGAAGGGAATCTATATCATGAGTCCAATCATGACTCGTGGTCCATAGTATGACTCGTGGTCCATAGTATGACTCGTACATTGATTTATATTAATCTAAGATCTAAGAAATTTTATCTGATTTTTTCATAATATGTCTGTATTTGAGAGTATTGTGAATTAAAGAGTACCAAAGCATGGGGCGTTACAATACTTCTTCAACCTAAATTGACAACATATATAGTTTCCTTTAAGAGACATGTGAAACACCTATTTCTTGTGTATTATTTATCAAATATCAAAACTTTAATTCAAATAATTTAACAAATTCCTTCTTTTTGACAATGTCAAAGCTATAGCAAAATCATGTGTACTCATGAGTAACTTTCCCCTAAAAACTAGCTTGATTAGCATTACTACTTTCACAAGTGACATTTTAAATTGATTGTATTCTCACCACCCTCAAACATACTCCATCTCTATCTCCACCCAGAGTCTAATCTAGGAGTTAATATTTATGAGATTTTACCAATTTATATATATATATATATATATATATATATATATATATATATATATATATATATATATATATATATTTTCCTAAGAAAAAGTTACTTAATTTAATATATTAATGAAAGCAACAGATTTTGAAATCATTACTGTTGATGTGCGGATGAAAAACTTAAGGATCTATGAAATCAAGGATCTTTAGAATCAAAAAGAAGTTACGCCAAAGATATATGTGGAATTTGTCACATTCAAATTACTAGATCATGAGGGCACCTACTTTAATTCTCCATATATATATATATATATATATATATATATATATATCCTAAGAAAAAGCTACTTAGTTTAATATATTAATGAAAGCAAGAGATTTTAAAATCATTACTGTTGATGTGCTGATGAAAACTTAAGGATCTATGAAATTAAGAATCTTTAGAATAAAAAAGAAGTTACGCCAAAGATATATGTGAAATTTGTCACGTCCAAATTACTAGGTCATGAGGGCACCTACTCTAATTCTCCTAGATAGAAAAACCCTTTACTATCCTTTTAACAATATTTGCAGAAGTTTGATATGAATAACAAAATACCAAAATCCTTATACAACCAATTTTATCAGTACATCGTATTCAACAATAAAAGCTACCTAAGGACCTAGCCTAAATAAGAACAAGAGCTTTTAATCAGGAAAGATAAAATTGGACACAACTTCCACCATGAATGAGTGGAGTAGATGTTGATGAAGATCACTATCTATGACAAGCATGAAAGAGATACAGATCCTGTAGCCAGACTATATCTCGAAAAGGGTATAGTATAGCAAGAGTGGTATTATTACAAATGACATACTGATAAGCACCATCGATCGATTAGAATTAGATCACAGAAATATCACATAAATATTTAAAAAGAACATGGATCATAAAAACCTATTTACCAATCTTCATTATGACGCTTATATCACTTACTCAGTATATCCTCTACACAACCCCTACGACCTTTTGAATTTCCCCTTAGCGCCAACCTCTACAATCTTTCGAATTTTCTAACCTTATCCATCTCCATTTCTAGACATTTATTATTCACGTAATCTTGTTATACCTTGGTCGACACTACACAAGTATTCCTTGTTAACTCAGCTAACTATTAGCTACGAGACACCACTTTACCTTTATGTCCCCTTGCTACCCTTAGACATCACTAAGCCTAACCTTGTAAAAAATACCACTAAGGAAACGTATTGTAATAACTACTCCAAGCTGGTAACCCTAAAACTGGTCAGAAATACTAAATACATGTCTCAAGAATTAACCAAACAAATAACTAGGTCAAACTAAGCCAATCAATAATACCTCAATGCAATAATACAAGGCTTAACCGATGACTTCAGAACATTATTATACAACTCAGTTTACACAAAGAACCAATATAGCACTACAACACTAAAACATATTGACACAAGGAATAATAATAGTAGTTTAACATATATTCTCCTGTCCACTCATGAAATCATCAAACTCACCTATACCTTGTATATACATGCGAAGGGTCTTATGATCGCCCACTAGTTATGACTTAAAACAG
This sequence comes from Capsicum annuum, assembly GCF_002878395.1. Lineage (NCBI taxonomy): Eukaryota > Viridiplantae > Streptophyta > Magnoliopsida > Solanales > Solanaceae > Capsicum > Capsicum annuum. The sequence goes on from NC_061121.1 coordinate 46,983,605, forward strand.
ACGAGCTCTTTCTATGTAATAAATTCCTGATACAAGTGCCTACCAATCTTATTCCATTAATATCTCGTGAGAATGCCCAATTCTGAAACTTTCTGCAAATAAACAAGGAATATGACAACAATCATATAACACAATAATATCAACCAACACTTTTAATAACTACAAGATTTACATATCAGCCCATTGAAATGTGATCACACTTATATAATCCAACAATCCTTATTGCCTTTTTCATTCCTTAACAATATGCATCTACAACCAATGATAAGAACAATTAATATATACACATAACACAATTGAATTAAATTACATAACCATCGTCTATACCATTAACTAAGACTTTTATCCAAGATCTTAAATCATCCCCTCTTAATAGAACTAACATTTCTTACATTATTGGTTACCACTATGGATTTTTTGAAATACACCAACTCGTACAACCTTATCATTTCAACATTTATATACATTAGGCTAATAACCGATAGTTCACCACCTTAACTACAAAAAAGGAACCAACAATAATATACAACATAATTAATTGAAAAGATATATATAAATCATAACATATACACCTCCCCTCCCTTTATCTAAGTTTAGCCGATATTATATCATCCAAACACCATTCTTGAAGATCTAATCATGAAATCAACCATCTATTTATGTTACATTCATGCTTTTCAACCCAGATCTACTTTTTTCAGTTAAACCTAGATTACCTGGATGTCAACCAACTACTATGAATGCCTGAAGGCAAACTCTGACTCCGTACAAGTGTTTATAGATATAAAAACACCAAGAATTTCATAAGTTTTACCCCATTCAAGCTTAATCTTCATTCTTCATGGCTTCATGATTTAGAGGCAATCGAGAGGGGTTTCTGGGAGGCTCTTTTGCTTTTTTGTTTTTCGAAAAGGGAGAAGAGAATATTAAAAGGTATACTGGAATTCTAGTCCCTTCATGTCACTATAGCAGAAAAAGTCATACTATAGTGGCATGCATTAGCCCGACCTCAATTTAATTTTTGAGAGTTTTAAGTTGTAGTTTTCCACGCAAGTTTGCAAACATATTTTTGATAGACGTATTCACACTCATTTTGAGAAGTTTCTCATTAATGAAGGTTAAGGTCATTACTAAATTAATTTCTAAAATTAAAAATTTAATAAAGACAAATTAGTACTACTGACTTAGAGATTTCAATGAATGGTTAGAATAGGTGAATTATTTAATTAAAAAAATATCTCTAAAAATAAAATCACCTAATAGAGGAAACACTGAAGTATGGCAAGATGAGTGATTATCATGGTCACTATACTAGGCAGTGAAGTAGTATAGAAGAAGAATAGTTCAAAAAGAAATGAAAACATCAAGTGTCTAACTCTCTTGCACCAAAATATCCACTTAGCAAACAGATGAAATTATAAGAAAAACACTGGTTACAATGTAAAATGCATTAGGTAATAAAGATTGTATTGAAGTGAAGAGGCTGATCAGTCATTCATGATCAGAGAAGAATCACACTCAGAAAAATCCTAGCATTTATAGTCAAAGAAAATATAGAGGTTGAAGAAGCCGCTTGTTTCACATTAAAAATGGCAAATTATAAATACTCTAATTGCTCTTGAAATTAATCAGAAAAAATGCATAAAAAAAGAATTGATGCTATAAGGATCATAATTTTAAATTATGTACTTAAAAGTCAATTATGAAATAAAAATCAGTAAATATTTAGTTACACCCACTATACAAAATAATTACATGAATAACATTTAGGAGAAGATAAATTATATATTAATAGTAGTTAACGTAGTCTTTATGCCGATCTCAAAAGAAATGAGTATTCCCAGAAAATCAAAACAATACTAAAAATGATTTGGCTCGTAATAGATCCTTGAAAGTGTTAATAGGCTTATATGCGAATCTTAGTAGCAACAAATATGAATTATGACAAAAGTATCAAGACCTTATACAATTCTAACAGTAAATATGTCTATATTTATAGATATTGTTATCCACAATAACAATCTATATATCAAATTTGGTGTTCAAATTATGTTCATAATGATAGAAAGGAGGTTTTTATCTACTCAAATTAAAACTACACAGTTTTAATTCGGGTCAAGACAAGAAATAATGCTAAGAAAAGATATAAAGAAGTAATATTAAGAGAATTGTGCCTTTGCGCTTTTTTGGTGCCTCTCAATATTTATTTTTCAATAAAATTAACTAAGAAAAATTATTTGTAATACTTAAAACATGTTGATGTGTCCTTGAAGTCAAACTAGAAAAAGAAAAAAATTCATGCTCTTGAAAGCTCACAGTGCAAGGTAATATTGCCCGCCCTATAACTCGTGCCACGTGCCTTGTTTGATCAGCCTAAAGTTTTATTGTATTGAATAAAACTTCATAAGGGGGAGGGGTAAAAATCAATCCTCTAGATTTTGCTTTGATTTTTTCTTCGTGAAATTCTGTCATTTTGCTCCAAAGTAAGTCTGATTTAGTTTTCTTTGTCTAAAATACAAAACACAACTTATATAAGTTATATAACATAAAATTGAGAATACATCAATAATATTAAACTAAATTAACCTAAAAAAACATAAATCTTGAAAAAATTAATACAAAGAAGTGTATATATTAACCCACATCAGTGCTATCAAGTATTTTCAAATTCAACAAGATAGTTACTTAACCCTAAAAACAATACTGATGGAGTTGAAAAAGTCATTCATAAATCAGTCAAACTATGAATAGATAGAAACATCTGTCACACAAAATATCATTTGTGCTCTACACTAAAATTTTTGCCCTTCTCATAAAGCTGAAATTGATTTTCACCATGTATTTATACCCTCTAAATGAAAATAATTTACAGATATTAACAAATTTAATATCCTCACGATAAAACATAATGATTTACTCACATTTCTTAATCATTTATTAACATGTGAAGAGGTATCTCGATCTCCGAATCCCCCTTTAAGATTTTATGATGTTTTTATAATTGATAAATAGCTTGCAAGTCGTAACATATGTACAAAGGGAAATGAAGGAAGAAGTATATGAATTGGGCCGAAGATATCTCACATAAAATATAAAGAAGTAAGCACTATTGTATGGATCTCATCAGAGAACTTGTTCCTCTTAAAGTACTGAAGCCTGTAATGAACCTATTTTACGTGTACACTAAAAAATCTATGAAAATTATAATTAATATTAATTTAATTCTATAATAAACTAAAATAAAAAATTATAAGAGTTTTCATAAATAATACACATGTGATTAGCTCGGGGTTAGGATAAAGAAGAAGGTCAGACACGTGAAGGAAAGGAATAAACTAAGTTAAACTAGGATTGAATTCATGAAAAGATTTCAACTGCTTTTGAGTTGGATTGAAAAAATAGATAGAGGTCATATAATCCTACAAATACAACATGTCAAAAACATTTGAACTTAACTACACCACAGGAGAGATCCAATGTCTTAGTGAGAAGAGTTCGACACAATGATTCTGAAGGAAGAAGTAATTGCTATATCCAATGAACCTAATCCTTTCAATTTTTTCTATATAGTTCTTGTGTTGTAATAGTTAATTTATTTGTATGGTTCAAGATAAAATCATGATTACGTTCTTAGTTCACTTTAGTAGGTATTGTTTTGTGTTTGTAAAAGATTTCATTGACGAAATAGAGTCACTGAAGAAAGGGATAAGAAAGGGACTATTAAGAAATATTGTGTGGCGTATAAATGTTTTGTGGAAACTTTGACTTAAGAGAGTCACCACTTAATTTTGAAACGGAATTAAGAAATCTTTATAAGATACTTTAAACGATCCAAAATAGTAAAATCATTTAAAATTTAAAGAGTCTGAGTAAGCAGTTTCTATTAACGTTTTAGAAAGGTTTAAGACACCTAAAATGTCCTCGAACTTGTGGTTATCCGGAATATTTGAAAATATTTTTTGACTAACTTTGAATAAATAAGAAGTTGTTTTTTTTTAAAAGAAAGTGATTTTAGGAAAAGATTTGTATAAAAATAAATTTTGACGACTTAGCAGGGAATTTAAGCAAGTATAAGCAAATGAAAAGCAAAATAAGCACATACAAGGGGAAAGAGAGAAATTAGAAGATTTAAGCCGTTAGGCCTAAACCAATAAACGTATCCTAAATTAATTTGGGCTTTCGGCCCATCATCACCTGTCCTAATCTATATTTTCGAGTCCTTTTTGGCCCACAATCTACTTCACCTATATTAAAATACAACCTTGGCTTTGAGGCCCCAAATAAATGAATAAATAAATGACTAAGTAAAAAGAGGACAATAATAAAAATCGAGACTTTTGAAGTCTCTTAGTGATCTCATCAATGGGTTTTGACCCATTTTCCTTCTTCATCTATCTTCTAGCACCCACACACCATGTAGTCGACCTAAGGTTTAAACTTCAAACTTGACTCGAAGAGGTGGACCTCATTCGCCCATTACGAAATGCAAGAGGAGAGGAGTCCATTTGGAATCAAGACATTTTTTGCATGCAAAGAAAAGATTAAGAAATTAATATACGTTCAAGGTATAAAAGTGATATATTTCAAAGCAAAAGAAAATATCAGGAACCAATTTTTGAATGACAATGATAAGTACACTTGCACAAGAATGAGAGTCAACACATAAAATGCAAAGCAAAGACACCCACTTATATGCCTCATGATTTATGTTCATATAAGAATGAATAAAGGTAAAAGGAAGAAGGTCATATTCAATGAATCAATGCGAGAAACAAATAACGTAAGCTTGCGAAAGTAAAGGGACGAGGCAACAAAAGAAAATAAAGGTTAACTTTTCAAGAAAGAGAATCTTTAAAATTCAATTAAGGCGACATTAACGAAAATTCATACATCTGAATTACAACCAAAATTTTATGAAAAAATGTGTAACGACCTATGATTTATATTTCTAAGACACCGTTGATTCTATTTTGATATTATGAATAAAAGAGAGACATGAATCAAGTCTTTACACACTCAAAGAGCACGTAAAACAATGCGTAGTAAGAAAATATGAATAAAAGTTTAGCATCTCTAAAAGTGAAATATCGTTCAACAATCATACTATGTATGAGTCAAAAATATCCAAATAATTCTATTTAGCCACAAAAGTTTGAATTTCTTATCATTTTGACAAGACAACATGTGAACAAAAGAGAAATAAACATCTTGGATGGAAAATAAAGCTAACACTTCATCTCTTATATGAGAATTTTGAAATTTATTAAAATAATTAGCAAGCAAATGACAAATTCTTGACTTAACTAATTACTATTTTTATCTAGGAGAAACAAACAATAATAACAATTTTTCCAACATAAAAGAAACAACTTTACATGCTAAAATAAACATATCCGCCAACAATGAATTTAAACAAGGCATGAGTTCGTTTTTTGAGCAAAGATCAAAATTTTATATATAACAATCAAAGAATAAAGTCAAAAGGTAAAACAATCAATATTAACTATTCTTTTCGAAATAAAGGAAATAACTTTACATGCTAAAAACAAACATATCTACCAACAATGAGTTTAAACAAGACATGACTATGTTTTTCAAGCAAATATCTAAATTTTATCCAAAATAATCAAAGAATAAGGTGAAAAAAGGCACTTACAACTATTGCTAGCTCATTTTTATATCATGAACATGAAAATAATTAAAATATCGATACCACAACGTCCTATGGCCTTCACGGCCATCTACAACAAACAATCCCAGCAATAAAAATTATAACTACAAACTACGAAGAAGAAAGAGATGAATTTAAATATATTGATTCATATATTGTTACAACTTTTAAATTCTTCCTACATTAATTTAAATTTCTTTATTTAGTAAAATAAAATATTCTTGAAAGATAGATAAAACATAATATAAAATAATATTTTTATATTTATGACTCATAAAATTTTTCTTAATTACTCTCTCTGCTTAGGTTTATATTCCAAACGTTCTAATAATTCACGCTAGTTATGCTCAATTTTCATCTACAGAAGACACATGTTGCTTAACATGCTTCATTATGAAAGTAGTAAATTAAGTAATATAATATTTTTATGTGAAAAACACTGGACTCATAAAGGTAAAAAAATCACGACCTATTTATCTGCATGATTTAATCCCAATTTCACTAAATACTATGAGCCTCAATAGAATTTACATTAAAAGATTTGCAACCTAGAAATTAACTCTATTCCCTAACATGCAAAATTATCAAGGTTTATGTTCTCCTACTTCCAGTTAATGCCCAACTTGAAGATAAGTTCCTCAACTAGTTTATAACACACTGGTTATAAAAAAGGATAGTTACAATATAATAAGTAATCCTAATACACAATTTCTAGACCCTACCATAAGCTAAAACTTCAAAAGTAGAAACATGTTCTTCAGCTTGGTCTTTTGAATATCAACTTACATATAATACTCCATATGAAAAGTTTGATAAAAAGTAATAAGAAAACTAATAAATAATAATAATGATAATTTTACTAGTAGAGAAGACTTTCTAACAAAATTTTATAAAAAAAGGTAATGGGTTTTTTAACCCATGAAGAATCTGTATAGAGAAAACAAAAGGGGAGCGTAGGTGTTCCAAGAAAGCAACACAACCAAAAATATTGAATCTACCACTATCGAAATTACCATTATTGACTTCTCAATGGTCAATTCTATGATTGCTTTCACTCCTCCAAGACAGTGAAGCAAGGTAATTCTCATCCCCCCACCCTCTTTATTTTATCAGTAAAGGTTCCTACTAGGGATCTAAATGCTTTGTTTGAAAACAATCATTTTGTGGGCTAAGTTTGTAACGATCCAAAAATTATCATGATGACACTTATCGCGACTAAGCCTTGACAAGTGAGCCAATCATCCAAGTTGATAAGTAAGAAGAAAAAATAACATAATTCTCAAGGTGAGACTTATAGAATGAAGTCAGATAATACATGTACAATAATAGTAGAAGTTTGAATAATGTAAATACCATAAACCATTCCAAAATTTGGTGTCACAGTGTAAGAACAATTTCAATACGACTCAAAATCTTAAAGTACAACTGAAAATCTTAAAACCTACAAGTCTGTCTCTGAATATAAAATAGGACATAAACTGGATAGGAAGAGATCTAAGGTTGACTCTGAAGGCATAGAGCAGTCAATACCTCAAAGTGTAATAAGTTACCAAACGATCTTAGCTATCGGCCGGTGCACTCATACCTGGATCTGCACCAAAAGGGCATAGTAGGAATGAGTACGGTCCAGTTGTATTTAGTAGGTATTATAGGACAATTGAGTAAAGTGGAAAATAAGATACATAAATACATACTACGAGTACGCCTCCTGCAATTCGAAAATGTCCCAAATGGTAGATCACACTCTCTCCACTAATAGTTTTAATTATTGAACCTAACAATTAAATAGATACATAAAAAAAATGGATCATATATGTAATGAATAACACATTGATTCACAACACAGAAGATGGATAATATGTGAAATGCAATGATTATAATGAACATGATGTGATATAATTGAGGTAACTCCAAAACCTCCGTAAGCACTTATCAAGCCTCAGCTGTAACGCCCCAGTATCTAGTTCCCAAGATGCCACACAGTGTTCCAAACTACAAGTAGTCCTGAGCTAACCCTGGCTGTCTTTTCTAGATCTGAATCTCAAAATAGGGAAATAGAGATGAAAAATCATAATATATGCGGAAAACTGTCTGAATCTTCTGAGTATATCTGAATCATATTAAATCTCAAAAGTCTGATAAAACAAAAGCTAAAAATCTGAATACTAACTCAAAGGTCTAAAATCTGAATCTAATAGTCCGACAAGCCTCTACTATCTGAATCTAGAGATTCACTAGGACAGGCCCCAGCTGACACAACTATCTGAAATGAGTAAAGACATAGCTACTAGTAACTTGGAAATCTGAATAACTAAGCCCTCGAACTATGAAGACTCACCAACTGCAGGGATGTAGATAAGATTCTCAAAGATCAATCATCCTGTTGAGACTGAGTACCTGGACCTACATTATGAGATAATTTAGCACATAGAGATATATGTGGATCAGTACTTTGAGGATGTTCTTAGTATATTTGGGTGTATGCAATAAGTAAAAAATATCATCACAGTTTATAAAATCATACATGCTAAATGTAATGACTCACGTAAGTTTGAGTAATATGAAATCTGAGAGTAAAATCATGAATAACAAAGCATACAATCTAAGGCTCGTTAGTCATCACACTTAGTGTGAAATTTGTATTTCTGTTCTATTTCTCAAATCACATAGGCTAAGTGAAGTCTGAAAACTTATTCTGTTCAAATCGATAAACTGTTTAAGAGTAGGGGACATCTTTTAGGAGGTTCTTCTAACCGACAATACACAGCATCCATGGAGTCCCACGACTGGCTCCTGTTAGGCAGGGCTGTTCTACTCTTGCCATCAGAATAGAACATTTAATCTGTGTGATCATAATCTGAGTCATCCATGTAGAAGTGAGAATAATCTGATAATTCTCTACCTACGATGGTACGTAGTTTCAGGGTATGAAACCGTAGTAACTTATCCATCTCGGTGCTAAATACTACTCCCATTCTCATGCTCAAAATCTTAAGAAATCCACTTTAGAATTTATACAAAGGTTTACAGAAAAATCAACTATGCTTTGATTTTATTTAAATCCAAGTCTTCTGAAATAAAGTGGATTCTTTATCTGAAATCTAAAAATAATCTAGTCATGGGGTTCTTATAGCACAAACAATCTTAAAATAATAATCTTTAAATGGGGTCTATTGATCCAAGCATCAATCTCATGTTAAAACATCTAAAATTTTATACTTGGTAATGTAAACATTCATAAATCATCTTGAAATATGGATATTTCAGCAATATGCCTGAAAACATAAACATAATCATGTAATTCAACTTCTAAATTATGTAAAATCTCATAATCTTGCAAAGAATGATAATGGGTATAAACCCTAACTTGAATTTCGTCGGAAATCATATAAATTTTAGTAAATTTGTAAATAAAATAAAGTTTTGGGTACAAGGATGAAAGAATTATCCTAGTTCAAACCTCACATACCTTAATTGATGATCTTTGATGAAAGGCTTGAATCTTGGATTCGTGTTGATTCTTTGGAGATGGATTCTTATTGTTCCTGTATTGGGAATCCTTAAATTTGGACTATCTTGGAGAATTAATGAAGGAATTCTAAGTTTCTTGGAAAGGAAGTATGGCGAACTAGGGTTTTGCTTTGAGAAGAATGATGAATAGGGCATAAAGTGCTTTAATATTTGATTAATCTTATGTTTTTGGACTGATAGGGGGTTGAGGGATTTACCAAAATACCCCCTTCAAATTCTTAAATGGAACTAGAAAGCGTAGTTTTTATCGAACTGGGTGGCCACCGCAATGCACCACTATCGTGGTGGCTCACTGAAAATTGACAAATAGGAACTGGGCAGACTCCGCGATGCGGTGTCATCGCGGTGCCCTTTTGAAATGCCATTTTAGCACATGGCGCGAAACACCATTATCGCGCTGGACCTATGGAAATTGACAACTGGGAAATTGCCCTCTCCGCGACGTACGAATATCGCGGAGGGCCACTGAAAAATGACAATTGGGATTTGACACTGCTCCGCGGTGCACTAAGGGTCTAAATGACGGTGTTTTGCAACTAGAACTTGAAATAGCCATAACTTCTTACCCGATTATTGGATTTAGGTGAATCTTATATCGATGGAAAGCTAATTCAATTTCCTACATCATGGGAAGTCAAATCTAAAGAATTCCACACAAAATAAATATCACTCATTTTAGAAGCTACTCTTTGATGTTCTCGGGATGAGTTTAAGCTAGGAATCGCGGGGTATTACATCAGCGCTTTCAGGTAAGACCCATGAGGAGTTCATAACCCATATATTTTTTCAATACTTAATCCCAATTTCACTATCCATATCTCCTCACTGACTTGTGGACTACGACAGAGGATTTTGTAAAAGTGTCTTATTTCAGTAAAAGTCAGTGTTTTCACAATGATATCACTATCTCATGAATTTATGTATGATATGAGGATGTAATGCTCATAACCAAACCAATATAAAGATCTCAAATCCATTCAATATACACATAGGTGAGCTCAGAATCCACTTAATATGTCAACTATCCATGATTCAGTATAGCAATGTACCAATGGAATATATATGCATGTAATGCATCATTAATTTCACATTCCTAACTTGAGTATTTTTATCAAGAAGGAAGCAACCAATGCATATATAAAACCAATAATATCAGATAAAGCCCCCACACGGTCCACACATAGCATTTATCATCTCAAATCACCAATAACAACAACATAAGACCCTATTCGGGCACACAACAGTAATAACATTATTTTCATGATTATTACCCATAACCATAGCATGCTATTATATAAATATTAACTACCCAGCTCAGTCTGAAGAAAGTTAAGTCATAACCTACATCGTGAAGACAAACTCCAAGCCTAAACCACTTCAATGCAGAGCTTTCCCCTATCGAACGACCACAGAATCAACTAAGGCATGTAATTATAGAATCTACGTGTTAAAAGGAAGCCAATGATAGTCATATGTCACAATCCAAAATCCTAGGGTCCTGATGACACTTGTCGCGATGAACTTTGACAAGTAAGCCTATCACACAAACTGATACAAAAAGGGAAATAACAATCCAAACCCAAGGCTAGGCTTCTAGAACAAGGTCAAACCATATAAATATAACAAATACATAAAGAAACATACTCAATAATACCGAATTCCAAAACCTGGTGTCACAGTGTATGAATTTTCTAGACAACTCGAAGTTAAATACAAAAAACATCCAAAATAGGATATAACTCAATCTCTGAATTACAATAGTGATATAGTCTAACATGAAAAGATAGAAGTAGACTCTGAACGCCTGAGATCAACCACTATCTTGAAAAGCTCTAAATGACACATGAAATCAAACATTGTGAGGCACACCCGAACTTGAATTTGTGCCAAAAGGGTACACTAGGAGCGAGTATGGTCCACTTCTACTTAGTAGGTATCATAGATTGATCGAGCAAAGTATAAAATAAAACATACAAAATAAACACTAAGGTCACATCACCCGCAATTAGAAAATGTCCCACAATGATAGCCCACACCTCTTGTAATAAAAGTTCTATAATATCCACATATAAAATAGCAAAACACTAGAAAAGAATACAAGTATATATTTATACCACAGATAAGTCAGGAAAAGAGACAACATATACAGGAACATCAAGTACAAGTAAGTAAAGATAGAATGATGGATAGGTAACAAGTAAAATAGAATACATAATCACATCACAAGTATAATAAAACAAATACAATAAGAATAATAATGATTATGATGATGTAATGCACAAGGTTGTCGCACAACCTTTGAGACCATCGCACATCCTCTGAGGCTTTCATATAGCCTCCGTATACACCTACAAAGCTAAATATACAAGATGCAGGACCCATGGGGGGTTCGTCAACCAATATACAATCCATATATATATCCATATCTCCTTCCCGGCACATCCCTCAGGAAGGGTTTTATAAGATGCCATATTTTCCGCTAGAAAAGTTGTTGCCAATGTTTCTTAGTATTTCCATGGTGGTACCAATGTTTAATGAATAAGTATGAGGATGTAATGCTCACAACCAACCACAATAAGTATTTCCACAACCAACTACAATGAGTATTTCCACAACTAACTAATATACCATCACCTGAGCCAAATATCTACTCATTATTTCTAACATGATTCATATGCCAATAGAGTATTAATACATCACGACGCACAAATGGGTACCAAAAAATGCTTTTTCATCAAACAAGATACCATTATCATCATGTATACCAGGCTATAAATATCATATATGACCCCACACGGTCACACATAACACATACTGTACCGAAACCACTACATAATTTCACATATAGGCCCCCACATGGGCACAACACATTAAGATAGCCATTTTCATGATTATTTTCCACACCCTTAACATGTTTTTGTATTGACTCTACCAGCCCAGTCTGAAAGAAGTTAAGCCATAACCGACCTCGAATATCAAAAACCAAAACAAAAGCCTTCAATCCATAATCTTACTACTCACGAATGGACTCAAAATTACCTAAAACATTACAATATAGAATATAAGGGTCAAAAGAAAGCCAACAATACCCATATTGCCTATGTTCAAGTCGGGATTAAAATTGACCCTCGAAATGGATTTTTTTTAAAAAAGGAAAAAATTATAACTTTGTTTTAGAAACATGTTCCTCATGTTTTTAGGAGTATACTATTTAAAACCTAAGAAAAAAAGTTAAAACGAGGTAAAAATCGAAGAAAACCCATTTTCAAGCTTTACCGAAAAAATTCCCAAATTCTATTTTAAAATCAAGAATCAAAGTTATTTTGGAGATGTAATTGAGGAAAAATGGATAATTAGAGGATTAGAAACTCACCTAAGTTAAAAAGGTTTGAAATTGGGGTTTTAATTCGAGAATTATAATTTTTAGGCCTTAGGAGCCAAAATCCCCAAATTTCATTCTTTAATCCAAGTTTAAAACAAGAATTAGATGATAAAGATTGAAGAAAATAATTAAAATAGGTGTTATGGAGCTTACCCAAGCTTAGAAGTGGAAGAAATAGGTCAAAATCATGAAATCCTAAGCTCCAAGTCTAAAAATATGGTGAAAATAGCAAAAACCAGGTATTTATATAACAGGCTTCGCGATTGCGGTCATGATAGCAGTACTTAGCTTGTCAAGGGTATAGTAATCGAGGAGGGGGTATCCTGACACAGACACTCTATTTGCAGGCCCAATCGCGATCATGATAGAAGCATCATAATCGCAGTTGCACCAGCGTAGGGGTGCACCAGTTAAGGACTTGGTGCATTCCAAGTCTCAGTGGCCCCCTTGGAATTCATTCGAAATCATGTGAATACAAACGAACTAAGCTACCCTATCAAATTTGACACTCCGGACTAAATGGCGATATCAGATTTTTGAAAGGACATCATTTTCACAAAGTTGACTTTCAAATCCCAAAGTCATAATTTTCCAAACCGAGGGTTGAAATGAGATTTAAAAGCCATCAAATTACACCAACCATATAGCCACTATAAAATCGATGTTCGAATCTGCTAGCACAGTCCATTTTGCCATTCATCGCATGGATTATAAAATATCAACTGAAATCAACTATAAGACTCTCAAAACCACCAAAAACCATAAAATCACATAAATGACGTCAAAATACATTGAGAACCATTACAATCATCCCTACACCCCTGAAATACCACAACGCAACCACGAGGAGGGGTAAATTTATCAAATCATACATAAATACTTATTTCATCAAAATTTAGGTCATTACATCATTCACCACTAAAAATCTAGTTCATCCTCGAACTAAAGGCGAGAGAAATACCTAAATCAGTAAAAGCTTGGGATAAGAACTACGTATATCACACTCGACCTCCCAAGTAGACTCATCTATAGGACAATATCTCTACTGAACCTTAACCACAGGAATAACTCTAGAGCGGAACCCTCTAAAATCCCAAGCCAATACAGAGACCGACTCATCAACAAAAGATAAACTCTCATCTAATAGAATTGATTCCCAATGAATGACATGAGACTCATCTAGAATATAATAGTGAAGCATGAAAAAATGAAAAATTGGATGACCAGTTGATAAAATTAGAGAAAAAGCTAACTCATAAGTGACATCACACTACAAGAAAAAGAACATTCAGCGATGGCCGAAATTCATCACTAGTCCATGTTAACTCGTCGCTAAATAGAAATAGCGACTGATTAACGAAGAATTATTGTCTTTTAGAATTATACTCGTTGCTAGCTAGTTAGCAATAAAAACATACATCTATCGCAAAACTTGCGACCGCCTTGCGACCAATGAGATCGGTTGTTACATGTTAGCGATGGATGAGTCCGTTGTTAGACCGTTGCTATTTGCATAAATCATTTTCGTCCTAGCTAAATTTACAATGGAATATTTAGTTTTTGATTCATCGTAAAATAGTTTAATCGTGGCTAAATTTACAATGAAATACTTTATTAGTGATTCATCTTAAAATAATTTAATCGTGGTTAAATTTACAACGGAATACTTTGTTGGTGATTCATCGCAACATAGTATCATTGGAGAAAACATATATTTGTGACCAAAAATATATATTCTCAATCAATCGGTATAGCTTTTCAGTAGCAACGTCAAAATCGTCACTAATTTTTTTGTTGCTATAAATTATTAAATGATTAAATATAACCATCCTCATATCAAATATTTACTAATTGATAAATATATAATTTAGAATGTTTAGAAAAATTCATCACAATATTTATCCAAATATCCACAACCAAGTGTGTGTGTCAAAATAAAATAATGTTAGAATACACAACTCACCCACATCCATCAAAAACTATTGTTACTGCACAATTGTTTTGTACAATTTCCCAAAAAATATTTCCCACCCATCAAAAATTATTATTACTGCACAATTATTTCGTACAATTCCCCAAAAAATATTCCCCACAAAATAGACTATCTCTAAAGTTAATGCGGCTATGAATCAACGATGTCATCATTATTAGGAATAGGAGGATCAGGTGTCGCCACTTCTTGTTCACCAATACACAAGATAACTACCGAAAGAAAGTAATTAGTAAGTGCTGGAATCAATTGTTTCACTAACTCCTCCAAATTTGTTGTCGAAATGGAAGGTGGTACTGACGTGAAAGCATTAGAAATACAAAGATTTGTCCCAAAGTAACTTCCACCTTCGGATATGAGACCAAATATTCTTTTCTTCTGTACTCCTTCCACAACTTCATAGTACGATTCTAATTGATCAACATTACATCGAGACTCCCTTTTTCTCGTACTATTTCTCTATATTATTCTTGTAACAAGTACATTAACTAAGTTAATGAAAAAAACTAGAATTAATTATGCATGATGAATGAAACATAGTACCAACAGCTTATATAAGCATATAGAAGAATTGCATATACCAGTAGATTAGAATATTGCATCTAACATATATCAATGAAGAACTAGTAGCAACAAATAAAAGAACAACATATATTAATGAAACATAGTAGCAACAACAGTTCACTTCTAATGTACACAAGGATCAGGCTATTCAGCACTAAGTCATAGGTTCATTACAAGAAAAAAAATTGAGTGTTGATTAGAATGTTAGAAACAGGTGGCTAAGGATTCAATCAAGTATAAACATCTTACTTAAATACAAATTACACATCCAATATAAACATCCACCGCCAGTAAAATTATGAAAGCAAACTCCAACCCATCTTTCTACTATTTAGTATTAGTACACTCCATTATAACAGAAAGATAAATCATTATATCACATAAACACACAGAATTCCAGAATTTCACACCTACAGAATTTTAGAATTTCAGAATTTTAGAATTTCACACTTATAGAATTCTGGAATTTAAGAATTCTAGAATTTCACACATACAAAATTCCAGAAATCAAATTCTATAATCACATATATATAATTCCACCTAAATTAACAATAGCTAAATTTCACAATTGTAATCACAGAATTCCAGTAAATTCTAGTTAAATCAGAACCTGTTTTCCACAATACAACAATAATATACACTCAATGACCTTTTCATATATATTATAGTCTAACGTGGAGATTTTGGGAATACTCAGCAACAAAATATTTTTCATCATGACCATGTGTATGAACGTGCAAATATAACTCACTTGGACCTAATTCAATAGCCTATACGACAAAAAAATAATAAGTTTAATCGAAGAAAGAAACTGAATGAAACTGAAAAATCAAGGTGTCTTATAAACTGAAAAATCAAGGTGTTTTATATACTGAAAAATCAAGGTGTCTTATAAGAAAAACTAAAAAATCAGTAATCCGCACATCTGGAAGTATTAAAAAGGTATTAATCAGTAATTGACACACAATCGGGCAATAGAGAAATTTTGTACTTATAAGTTTTTTTCGGGGCTCTCCAACTATGATAGAGCATTATGTGTGTGTCCCAGCAGCGACTTCAGCTCCACCATGATGATTCTTTAAATTTATCTCTGACTTTTTCATACATTCATCACTTTTCCAAAGTTCTTGTCACCTTTCTCGCACATGGTCATTTACAAACTCTGGCTGAACTGTAGCTCTGCACTTTTTTATATTTGAAATAAAATTCTTGTAGTATAATGAAGCCTCCTTCATCCATTGTTGCTTCACTACAGTTTCACTAATGGAAATGTCCCTATAGAAATTCTTCTAAAGTATAGTCAAATGTTATGTAAAATATTTTGGAGATTAAAGTAATATAAATATATAGTTTAAAGTTTATAAGACACCTTGAATTCTCCAAAATAATCATCTTTGACATCTTTTGAGACACTTTTCTAATTGATCCCATTGGGATCAACTTTACTTCTGAAAGATAGTGAAATGGATCTGGAGCATACTTTAGAAGGTTCCAACCTGTATACATGTAATGATATTGGTGTTATTGGGCTTGGTGGAAGGACAATTAACACAAAATAAGTAAAATAGTAAGCAGTAATCCCAAGAATACAGTGTCAAGTTCATGATCAATTACTAATATACATGTACTGTGTCCTTTCCTAAAAGACTTTCAAAATATGCAGATTGCCTATTTTTCTCTTCTAGTAGAAAATTGCAGGTCTATAATTAAAAAACAACTATAATTAATGCAATATCACTGTTATAAACAACTATAAAATAGAAGGTCTATAATTAAAAAAAATAGTTATGTAAACAACTTTTTGCATTCTGAATCACTGCAAAGTGAAATATAAAAAAAAGTCAACCAACACTACTGGATAATAGATTAATTAAAGCTAACAGCTAACAACACCACAAGATACACACACTATAAATTGATTAAGCAACTAACACCACTGGATTCACACACTATTAAAGCTAACAACTAACAGCACCACTGGTACACACTATAAAATAATTAAGAAACCAACACCACTGAATACACATACTATATAAAGCTAACAGCTAACAATGCCACTGGATACACATTATAAATTAATTGACCAACTAGCACCACTGAATACACATACTATATAAAGCTAACAGCTAACAACGCCACTGAATACACATTATAAATTAATTAACCAACCAGCACCACTGGATACACACTACATAAAGCTAACAGCTAACAACTAACAACACCACTAGATACACACATTATAAAATTAATCAACCAACCAGCACCACCGGATAACACACACTACACTCACTATAGTTAATTAAAGCTTACAGCTAACAATAAATAGCAATAGTAGACATTACTGCAGTTACTACCAAGACTATACAAAAGCAGTACTAACAATAGTGGTACAAATAGTACTACTATTGTAAAAACTAACAACAATAGCAGCTTGTTGAATACATCACTAAGAGCAAAATGTGATGAAATTGAGATATAATTATGCATCAATAGCTTGTAGCAAATCATAAAATTTTTGAGACACAGGATTAGGATCTTCCTTAATTGAATGTTCAAAAGGATGAGAAGAATCAGGTTCAATATTGGTAGAAGATTGCTAACTCTAACCCTGGAGAAAGTTTGGACCAATTGCATCTAAAATTATTTATCGGTATGGATTTTCTCCTAAGTTAAGTTGACCATCACCATGCAAGTCATTATCATAAGAAGTTCCACTTATCACATTTTTTTCCCTTGATGGTTCTAAATAAAATAGTTCTCACCAAATTCAAAATATTGATAAAGGTGACATTTAACAATTTCAACATCTATGAATTTAAACTTGCGACACTTTGTACATGGACATCTAACTTTTTCACCACTCATCCAATTTGGTTGAGAACATGAGAATTGGATAAATTCATTCACGCCGATTACAAAGCTAGAGTGTAAAGCTCCTCGATCATCTAACCTCTCATACATTTAACCACACTCTAGATTATTCGTGTTCCTATTAATGTTGAAATAAGAAAATATGACAATCAGTGCTAATTAACCGGCTTGCTGAAAGTTAATATTAAGAAATATGACAATTAGTGTTAATAATTAACCTTGTTGGAAATTCATACAAGAAATATGATAATCTATGATCAGTCTCTATACAAAGAATTAGTTAGCAAAGAAAGCATAATTAAGCTGATCAATCGAAAATTTAAAAGTTTTACTAAAATATTCAAAGTGATGCTTTCAAAGAAGAAAACAAAATTAGTTTATCATAAAAAATAGAATGCATAAATGTAGTTGACCGATCTCCTCAAGCTCCAATAGTTGACCGGTCTCAAGCTCAATACCAACAAATAGAATGCACAAATGAGCAACAAGAATATCAGCAATGGCAGAAGATAAATACCAACCCACAAAGACTACGAAAATAATCAATGAAGCTAAAAATGAAGTGCAAGCTAAAAATGAACCAACCACAAAATACATTGTACTCACCATATTACAATGTATCCAAGTATATTTTACCGTCCCAAGGCCCCCCTACATGTTAAAAAAGAGGCTCATATGTTGAGAAACTATTTTGAAAAAATACAAAAAAAAAGACAAAATAATTCTCAAAGCAATTTCTCCCTATCTTTTTGTATTCACATAGTAAGAAAGTGGACAGTCTAAAGCAAGCATACTGAATGATTTTTTTTCATTCAACTAACAAAGTATGGCAGCACAATTACATCAAAATAGACCATGAATACAATAATTTAGTGGCGAAGCATCTTGGCCATCCATCTGAAATTGTAAGATAAAAAAATAAAGAGGAAAGGCAATTGTATTGACTAGCTATATGCTGCAATGCAAGAGTTGGCAATCGAAACTTCCAAGCAATAATGACAATTAAAATACATTAGCAGAAATATATACAGTATGAAACACATTCATGATTCATATCAAGCTTATTATTAATCATCCCACAACTATTAGCATGCGAATTGTAGCATTCGCTATGAAAATATCTAAGAGAAATAAGAAAATAGTGATACATACTTCTGTGTAGACACCAAATATATCTTACATGCACAATAATAACAATAACTTACAAACAGAATCAAGAAGCCAACAAACATAGCAACAAAAATAAAAAATCAGAAAGAAAGTTTAGAAAATATTACTTGAAGAACTTTCTTATCGAAAAAGCACCTAATGTATTGCAACACACCACTTAACTTTCCATAGATCTACAACACACCAAGATTTTTTAGTAAAAAGCAAAAGGTACCTGAAAGAAAAGTGTAATCAATTGTATATTTGAAAATAAGGAATTCAAATCTAAATCTTGATAATAGAGTTCCTGAAATGTTTGATTTCAATTCTGAAGCTTATTGAGCAATATTGTCTAAGTTCTCATTACTGTTGGTTTACTTTTTATGTTAATAAATCTTTTCTCTATAAGTAAATTTTTTTGAAACCAACATTTCACTTTGCAATAGTTGAACTATAATAACTGATAATTGTTAGTTGGTTGACATAATTATTAAAATCTTCCATCTTAATTCTATTTGTTTATCATCCTTAATCACTTGATAAGCTATCTTATTTGTATTATGTTGTGGTTATTCTTAGATAGCACACATATTTTAATAGTTATACCATAATGGAGTCTAGTTCTTTTTCTGTTTTGCATCTTAACTTGCCATTGGTTGCTCAGTTAGAATCTAGAAAGTTCTCTATAGACTTACATATATCCGCTAGTGATAAAAATGATTTAGGTATTTTTGAATATAATCTATTCTAATAAGATATATATTATATATACAAACATTCTAACAAACCTCATTAACAAGTAAGGTTTAGAAGAATTTGTAAAGTACTCCTTCGAGGACAAGTAAAATACTCTACAACTTTAAGAAAATAGAGAAGCAGAACAAAATCAATGAAAAGTTCAAACATAGCATCGATATAATAATTCTGTTGAGCAATATATTTGATAATTTTTTCCTTTTAAAATTACCCAACTTCTTCTACCAACACATATAAAAACTTCAGATTTACCAATGAAATTCAACTCAACCAAGACCCTTATTAAATCAGGATATTTTACCAGATAGGCGAATTCTTACATGTGATGCCTTTGCTAAATTTCAGTCTGCTCAAGAATGCACAACCTTCACAATGCCTTTTCACCTACTCACCACTTTTTCAACACTCTTCACTTTCTAGGATATTAATCGAAAAATAATAAAAATAAAAACTTCTATGAAAAATACTTGATAATAATGAATAAACAAGTAAAACTACACAAATTCATTTGAGTGCCTGAAGAAAAGATGTTAAAATAATTGAAAAAAATTAGAAGAATCAGAAGGATAAATTGGGAAATTAAGTTTACAGATTCAGATGAATGAATCATTTTTACCTAATTTTCATTTAACTCTCTTAGAAGGCAAAACCCCTTTTCCATAACAAAATTGATTTTCCCAAATCAAGAACCTTTTTCTAAATTGATAGATTAGTGACATTAAATTATAATTGAACCTCATGCAACTAAAACCCCACCCCCACCCCCACCCATCTCACCTACTCACACAATCACACCAAAAAATAGGAAAGCGTAGACCTAAATTGCATCATCAATCATTGCATTAAAGAGAAAAGTTCAAAAATAGCAAACTAAACCTAAATGCTTAACTTCTTGCATGAACCCTAGACCTAAATAGTGATGTAGTTTCATGGCCATAAATGTTGTTCATTAGCCCCAAATTCTTGCATGAACCCTAGACACAGTCCACAAATTTAAAATTGAAAACATCATTAATTTGTAATGGGATAAAGTAGATTACGGTCAAGACAAAAAAATAGTCATTCTAAAAAAAATTGAGTGGTTAAAATTCATTCTTCACTATAAAGACAAAAAGAAAAATATGAATTAGAGGTGAGAAGATAATATTCATACCTGGTTCAAGCTAAAAAAGGAAAATAACTTCTTTCAAGAAAATAGAGCTTCAATGACGCCATTTCAGAGAGAGGATGTAGAGAGAAAGGAACTAGCGAGAGGTAGTATACGGTTAAAATAATTTGTGCCCTATACCTATTAACATTATGAAATATAATTTAATTAAAATATAAATGCTTGTGAATTATTACATCGCTAATAATAAATAAAGTTTATAAAAAATTTCTATAGCTTACTGACGCCACAATCCGTTCCTAATTTCGTTGGTACATATTAATTAAAATGGTGGCAGCTTATTTATTGCTAAATTCGTCACAAAATTAAGGCTCCAATACTTCCCGCTAATATTCAACAACGGATAGAAGTTTCGTCTCTGATCCGTTGCTACATCACAAATAAAAAAAATCTTGCTAATTTTGTGACAAATTCATTATTTCGTTGCTAATCCATCGCTATACAGTGACGAAATATAATATGTCAGCAAATTCTGTTGCTAAACACTATTTTTTATAGTGTCACCAATACTTTGAAGAATCTCAAAACTAATCCTGGGGATAAGCTTGCCCCTCTTCCCAAACCTAATCATACCCTTCATGGGAGAAACTCGAAGAAAAACATGATCCCCACTACCAAATCTGAAGGTACAAAGTCTAAGATTTACTTAACACTTTTGCCTACCATAAGCCAGTCAAAGTTTATCCTGAATGATTCAAACTCTATCCACAAAACTCACGAAGCAAGTCCGTACCTCAAGGTCTAACCTTAGAAACCTTAAACCAACCAACTGAAAAGCGACAACGCCTACCATACAAAGCCTTCAAAAGAGCTATATCGATACTGGAATGGTAGCTATTATTATACTCAAATTCTGCAAAGGTTAAATACTACTTCCACTATCCATCAAAATCCATCACACAAGCGTGGAGCATATTCTCCAAAACCTAGATAGTCTACTCTAAATGACCGTCAGTCTGGGGTTGAAATACGGTGCTAAGATCAACCTGAGTACTAAACTCATCCTGAAAAGTCTTCCAAAAGTAAGATGTGTACACAGAAACTCAAACTAAAAGGATAGACACTGGCACCCCATGGAGGTGCACAATCTCACGAATATAGATATGGAATAACCTCTCAGCACTGAAAGATATGGAGGTCAATTGGATATAAATTGATCCACAATAACCCAAAAACTATTAGAACCAAGAGAAATGCGAGGCAATCCGGTCTTAAAGTCCTTAGTGATCTATTCCCATTTCTACTCAAGAATGGGTAACCTTTGAAGCAGTCCAACAGGTCTCAAATATTCTGCCTTCACCTGCTAGCAACATAGGCAAGGAGCTATAAATTCCAATACAACCTTCCTTATACCACCCCACCAGTAATGCTAGTTCCAGTTACGATACATCTTAGTCACTCCCGGATGAATGGAATACCTAGAAGGATGGGCCTCCTCTAAAATAAATATAATCCAATCACCCACTATCAGCATACAAACTCAGCCCTCAATCCTCAAAATATCATTAAAATCAAGTAAGGTTTCCTTATACTCACTACTCAACACCTTATCCTGAATTAATCTCAATCCCACATTTTTAAGCTGATGAGCTCAAATCTACTCCATCATAGAAGGCCTATCCCCCATAAATACTAAAACACACCCAGGTGTCAAAACATCAGGCCTAACTATCTGGTTAGCAAAAGACTGAACCTCTAAGGACAAAGGCCTCTCCTAGGTCAAAAGATGCACCAAGCTACTGTCATGACCCAAACTAGGGCCTGGCTGTGATGGGTATCTCAAGTTCATCATGGATCAAAGACTACCCTCTTTTCCTAGTAAAAAAAAAACACAATATAACTAGCAATGGATAAATTCTAAACATATTACAAGATAGAACTGAGTTCCGAACATTTACCAAGATAGGTAACTCAACTAACCCAGAAAGGAATCTAAGAATTTTAACAACCATCCCAATCCAAAGTAATATACAAAGATTCTAACAACCAATATCAACCTAAGTCTGTACATGCCCCAACCATGGACAAAATGAGTCCAAAAGGAATAGTCTAAAGCATAAATACAACAATACCATGAAATGAGGGTCTTTCGGAGAATGGACAATCAAAAAATCACCTATTATTAAGCAGCAAAAATAGAAATATCTCTAAACCCTGCAGCATGTGGAGATACAACATTCGGAGATGGTTAGTGGGGTGAGCACTAGCACCTAACTATGGAAAGGGATACAGTAATGCCATGATCAAATTAGTCCAAAACAATTTCTAACACACACAATCATATATATATATATAATATTCCAAGATAGGGAACAATGTTTAGAATGAGAGTTACAATATTAACTTGGACTGTGTAGCATCAACAATAAAAAAATGGCACCAACAGGCTATATTGGTCTGACTTCCCCCATCAGAAGGACCCCAGTGTGTGTTAGTTGCATGAACCATAGATATCAAGTAAGACTAGGGAATTCTATGACCCTACGTCAATCCATTATACATGTATAAAGTGTGGCACATATACACAGTTATTAAGACCAACCCCTACGCTGACAAATATGGGTTTTAGTCCCTCAGGACCTTCACCTTCATGGCCAACTACACAACCCCCTTTAAGCCTAATTAAAATAGTTTACCCATTCTCATTCATTTACCAAGAATCATTCATTATGGCATATACCATTGGTATTGTCATACCAATTACGCTTGTAAACTAGCATTCATTATGCCATTCCAATTATTCATCATATTGGGGGAATGTCCCGACCCCCGTGATTTATCTAGTCAAATTTAGGGGAATGCCTCGACCCTCATAGGTTATAATTAAGTCAAAACATGGCCAACAAGGCCTTTCCAAAGCGACTTTTATCTGCTTAACCATCTATGCAATGCAATAGTTTAAGAGAGTAAGTTAAACCATATAATTAACCATATTTCAAAGCCAATTATGCAAGTGGGTTGAGGTTACACAATTTCCAAAACCAATTCCAAATTTAAAATCATCAATTTAGGTAATGCCGTGACCACCATTCCATTTACCATGCCCATGCACCCCATTAGTTTAAAAGTCATTAATTAAGCATAAACCATTGCATATAAACCATGGGAAAACTATTTAAACAATAACCTTCCAATTACCTCAACCCAAATTCTGAAACCTCAATTATTCACATAGATAACAACTTTAAACATATGTCTTTCACAAAAATAAGTTTAGGTAAGAGATATATGCATGAAAGTATTTGGAATTATGAAGGGAAATCAACCTCTGAGCCCTATATGATCAACCTTGAGAAACCCTAGCCTTGTTCTTGCTTTGTCAAATTTGAGAGAACAAGAGTGTATTTTTATTTCCTTTGGAGTGATAATAAGACCCTAAAGTGTTTTTTAGTAGTGGTTTAAAATTGGGGAAAGAGGGAAATAACGAAATAGCCCTAATTAAAACATAGGAAAAATAGTCTCCAGTGACTACGAGTCACGTAATGACTCATAAAATATGATTTTGAGTCATCACTGCGACTCATAGTCTGGGTAGAGACAATATGACTCGTACACAGACCTTGAGACTTGTAGGGTCCTAATCACAACCACAACAGTGACTTGGGCACCTAAACTAGTTTGGTTATGAGTCACACACTATGAATTATGACTACTCCTTATGACTCATTAGGTACTAATCATGATAAGGATAGAAACATCGGCAACCTCACTAGTCACCCTATGGCTCAATCCCTATGACTCGTAATGCGATCTAACGACTCATAGGAGAGTCTTAGACTGGGTAGTAAGCTCAATCAAGAAATTTTTTGAGGCAAAAATATGGGGTGTTACAACTACCCATTCTAGTTGACTTTTGGCTCAAGGTATCTGCAATTTCATTAACCTTACTCGACTAATAAAGAATAGTCAAGTCATAATCCTTAAGCAACTCAAACCAATGATGCTACCTCATATTAAGATCTTGCTGGGTGAGAAGTACTGAAGGCTATGATGATCCAAGAAAAGCTCATAACATACTCTGTACAAGTATTGCCTCCACAACTTTAAATAAAAAACAAACGTACATAACTCCAAATCATGAGTAGGGTAATTCTTCTCTTGGGGCTCCAACTGATGAGAAGCATACATAATCACCTTACCCTCCTACATTAACAAAATGCCTAACCCAACACCTGAAGTATCATAAAAGATGGTGAAACCCATGCCCTTCTTAGGGAAAATCAAGATAGGAGCTGAAGTCAACAAATCGTTAAACTTTTGAAAGCTCGCCTGACTAGCATAAAATCATTGAAAGAAAATCTTCTTCTGAGTCAACTTATTCAATGGAGTTACAATAGATAAGAAGCTCTCAACAAAACATTGATAATAACTTACCAAGCCAACAAAACTTAGAATCTTGGTGGGCGAAGTAGGAATAGCTCAATTATAAACCACAGTAACCTTGGATGGATCAACTACAATAGCTTCTTGGTCACTACAAGACCAAAGAAAGAAATAAACTCCAACCAAAACTCACACTCGAAGAACTTGACATATAACTTCTCATCTCTCAATCTCTAAAGCACAGTCCACAAATTTTCCCCATGATCGGCCTCACTCTTAGAATATACCAAGATGTTAGTTATAAATATAATTGATGTTCGGTGTATTTATGCACTTTAGTGTTGCTATCTTGGCTTATTTAGCCTTGTTTTGAGGGTAATTCTTATGTTTTAAGTGTTGATAATGACATAAATAAGAATCTAAGTTTTTAAGTGTGTGTTTACAAGTTGAAAAGGTGTTTTTAAACAAGTTTGAGTTCAAATTGATCATTTATTATCTAGACGAGAAAACTAGTTTTACTTGCTTGAGCTAGGTGTTGTGCTAGTTGATTTCAATGGATTTCTAGTGGGTGTATTGAGTTTCTAAGGTTATTATTGTGTAATTATATAAGGAACAAATTTTTTGTAATGTGCAAAGTTCAATTGGATTAAGTTAAGAGTTGGAACATTAATTTAGCCTAGCCTAGCCTTAGCTAGTGTCTTTAGTCCATCATTATGGATATTATGTTGTTTTCAGATATAATATTTAGTGTTTGATCATGTAGTATGTTTGGTGAGTTTATTGTTATGATATTTTGATGAAATACAAGCTGAAAAACAAAGGAAAACAACACCAAACGGCAAGGAATGGAAGAGGAAAGAAAAAGACCCAGCTGAACTTCGAGAGGCTAATTCCAGTGAGCCCACACGAATTGGCCATATTGCGAACCTCCCCCAGGAAAAATCCACTATGACGCACTACTATTTCCCTAAAAAATCCATCCGGATGTGTAGCAAATCCCACACACGACCAATTTTTGGTTTACTATAAATAGGACTTTGTAACTTATCCTAAACACTTTTGTACGTCTTTGGGAACTTGAGGATGCTGCTACACACATTTTTTAGGATTTATTCTTCTTAAATTTAAATTTTTAATATATTTGATCATGTATTCAAGTATTTGGATGATGATTATATTGATTAGCAGCTAAACACTCTCTTTTTAGGGTTAAGGCCAAGAACATGTTTGCTATTGTTATGAAGTGAATTAGTTTAGATTGTTTAGAATATTTGGATGTTTTTTCATTTTTGTTTTAACTATTTTAAGGATTGCATACCATTAGAATACATATATTATCGACATTTTGATCTCAGGAGGGGGAATAGGATGATAGAACATGGGAATGAATAAAGTAAGGTTCATATTCTTTTATAAAATAAGAAATTTAAATTAGCGATTAGGATAGGGATGTCTTAAAATCCTTGCTTGGTTCACATGTAGGATGATACCTTTACGCACTTAATTGAATTATTACATCCCCGCTCAATGATATAGATATAATATCTAAGTTAGGTAGACGATTAGAGGTCGAGAGACCATGATCACACGATAAACCCTATGAATCAACAACCAAGATGAGCGATCTAATGAATGAAGTTCAATAACATAGTATGACTGTTCTAAGTGTCTTAACCCAAGGATTTACTCTATTGATTGTCTCAATTCTTTACTTTATGCACTGCTTACTTTAACTTTAATTTACAACTTTCAAACTCTCTTTTGGTTACACTTTGCATCAAGTTAATCTCAATAGGTGATCTAGGATTGAATTATTGTCGAAACTAGTCCTTGTGGGATCGATACTCGGCTTACTTTAAGGCCACTATATTATTTGGAAGACCACACACACTTGCACGTGTGCTGTAAAAGTTTTTGTGCCATTGTTGGGGACTTGTAATTTGGAAACTATTTATGTTTTAGTTTTACTTTTTAGATTTATTTGGTGTTTTATGTTTGGTCTTGGTTTTGTATTTTCAGGAAACATGTTTTTAGGATAGTAAGCTAGCAAGGGGTAGGGAGTTGGTTGAACTATGTCCTGAACCTAAGCAATGCGTCTAACAATAAGAGGAGAGAATCAATCCTTCTCCTATGAATTCTGCAAATAGAAGAAGATCAAGACCATCCTGCTCTCATGGATGAAGAACAAGAAGCCAATAGGATAGTTTGAGAAGTGGTAATCCCACTTCCAACAAATCTGACTTCCCCTTTTCAAAAATCAGCTATTGTAGGTAGTTTTGAGCTGAAACAAAATATGGTGCAACTTATGATCAGTAGTTGATAGTTTATCAGGCTTTCATATGAAGATCCATAAGTCTACCTGTGAAACTTTCTAGAGATAAGTGACCCATTCATCCTATGGGTGTGTCATTTGATTATGTGAGGCTAACACTATTCCCCTTTTCACTATTAGGGGATAAAAAAAATGATTGAATGTTGAGCCAACAAATTCAATCACAACCTATGATGACTTACTCCAGAGATTCCTCATCAGATTTTTTCCGTCTGGTAAGACTGTGACATTTCAACGCGAGATTATGTGCTTCAAATAGAAGCTAGACGAGAATTTATATCATACTTAGAAGCGGTTTAAAGATCTTCTATAGGACTGTCCACACCATCAATAGCCCAATGAGGTATTATCTCATACTTTTATTGAGGCACTTGACCATAACAAAATGATTTTGCTAGATTCAGCTGCAGGTGGTCAAGCTCTGGAGATGACGTATGATGAGTTGTATACTTTATTGAATTAGATTGAACAAGGAATCCACAGTGACATTCTAACTCAAGGAGTACTACTATAAAGGTTACAGGTGTGATTCAGTACTACCGTAATATATGCTCAGCAATATAAAATTAGGTGTTACACCGCTT
The DNA here is from genome assembly GCF_002878395.1 of Capsicum annuum. Lineage (NCBI taxonomy): Eukaryota > Viridiplantae > Streptophyta > Magnoliopsida > Solanales > Solanaceae > Capsicum > Capsicum annuum. The sequence goes on from NC_061121.1 coordinate 47,011,926, forward strand.
GCAGCCGCAGTGAATGTGATTCAGTAGACAAGTACTTGGTATGTGGTGTGTGGAAATTGTTGTCATTCTATAGATATATGTGCTGCAAATCCTAAGTTTGTGATGTTTGTGGGCAATGTTCAGAGGCCTAACTATAGGAATGCCTACAACATAAAGTGGCAGGCTCAGCCACTAAATCAATAATAGAACGCCCTGCAGTAGCAGTTTCAGCAACCACAAGATCAAGCAAATCAGGCCACAAACAGTGATCTAAAAGAGAGATGAAACAATTTTTAGCTGCTCAAGCACAAATTGCAGCAGATATAAAAAGCTAGAAAGTGGCTATAATGATTTTAGAGTTATAGGTAGGCCAGATAGCATAAGCACAGAACATCAGGCCTCAACGTGGGTTGCCAAATAATACTGAAAAGCCTGAATAAGTTATGGTAATCACTTTGAGTAGTGGGAAAGAGATGAGTGAAGAACCTCCAAAGAAAACTAAGGAGGTAGATGCAGATTTGACTCCCCAACTGGTTGTAGATAAAGTTGCTGAAAATTTAAGAAAGTCTGAGTACTCAAAAAAGAAAGTTGTAGAACCAGCAAAAGAGAGTCCACCACTACCTTTCCCACAAGTGCTGAGAAAAATGAAGGGGGATGCATACTTCAAGAAGTTCTTTGACACGTTTAGAGAGCTTCGCATTAATTTACCTCTTTTAGATATTTTACAGGGAATGACCAAGTATGCTAAGTACTCGAGGGACGTCGTTGAATATAGATTTAAGCTACATGATGCTGAGACAGTAGCACTCACTGATGAGTGTAGCTTTGTGGTGACTCAAAAGATACCCAAAAAGCTCAAGGACCCTGGGAAGTTCACTCTCTCCATTCAAATTGGTAATAGTGAGGTGGTCTATGCACTTAGTGATTTAAGGGAAAGTATCAAATTGATGCCCCTATCTTTGTTCAACATATTGGGCTTGGGAAATCCTAGACCAAGCTTTGTTCTACTGCAACTGGTAAACAAGAACATAGCCCATCCTGAAAGAGTCATTGAGGGTGTTCTTATTAAGGTTGGTAAGTTTATTATTACTGCTGACTTTATTATGGTAAATTTGTAGGCAGATGAAAAGTACCAGTTATCTTGGTATGTTTATTCTTAGCAATAGAAGGAGCTTTTATATATATGAGAGAGGGCATGTTCACAATAAGTTTAAAGGATGGAGAGACGATTTTCAAAGTGTACAAATCACTTAACACACAATCCCATTACAAAGACTTGTGAATGATTATTATGATTGAATGGTACAAGTATGGGGTGGTAGAGATGATTCCACACTAGACCTCTTCAGACTTTCTTATTGAGCAGCCTAAGCCACAACCACCTAAGCTCGATATGATGCAGATTGATGAGCTTGAAAAGGCTATTATTGAAAAAGCTATTGACCTTGAGAGTTCACACTCAAGAGCTCAGAAATGAATAAGAAGATGGCATCCAAGTGTGAGGAAAAAGATGAAGAAAAATAGTTGATTCAGAGATTGGGTCGTGCCGCAACACTAAATCAGGCGTTGCTTGAGAGGCAACCCAAGTTAATTATGTTTTATTTTCAGTATTTTTAGTTTTTACTTTACTAGTTTTTATTTTTGTTGAGTCACAGGTTGATGGAAAGTCTAAGAAATGGAAATCTAAGCTAAGGAGCATAGCAAAGACTGAGTGTGGGGTCCTCAAACCCCCTTGATATGTAAAGATGCTACCAGCTAGGTCTAGAAGCCGTAGAAAGCATTTCTATCTCTACTTTTAATTATACTTTGGGGACATAGTAGATTTTTAAGTGTGGGGTAAGGACATTCTTATTTTTAGGGTGAATTTAAAATTTAGGATAATTTTAAAATTTTTGTGTTAAAAATAAGTGTGGGATGTTCTTGTTGGTGTTATATTTGACTGCATGATGCAAGTGTTTGGTCATAAAAAGCATGTTGATTTTGTGAATTGCTACTTTTTGGCCCAGTCGTGTTACAATGAATCTATTTTGGTCCTGATCCTCCTTGGACATTGTGCACCTCAACTAAGGGATGTCTATCATAAGGGTGTGTAACGTATAATGGGTGTGAAGAAGGTTAAAATCGAATGATGTGTACATATCATACTCCCATCATAGTATATTTGAATGAGCTTAATGAGACGGGGTTAAACAAAAGATGTGGGTAGATAAAAGTGGTGTAAGTTGGTTGTTAGAGATTAAGCTAATTATGAAAATGTGATGTATTAACGCGCTTAGGGAAGATAGTCACTATTCTTGTCCAAAATAGTTCCTACCTATCCCATTGTCTACATTATAACTCTTAAAGACCTATTTGATCCTAAGCTTCATTATTCTGATATTAGTGGAGTATTACACTAAGGGCAAGCTTATGGTTCATTATGTGTAACTTGGGATTTTCTTGTGAGAGTAAGTGCAATTTGATTTTTGTACCCATTATGTTATAACTTGCATTTATATGAGTGGTTATGGGAAAATCTCTTTTGGTGAGGGCACATGTTTGATGAATGTGGGTGATTTTTATGATGTACTTGATTGAATAATATGCATGGGTTTGGCAATTTGGTGAGTAAATTCTTGAGGGTAGGATGTTTGCAAGTGGTGTTCTGGAAATATCAATTGTGTACATAACATGCTTAGTGTAGAAACTTGCATTCTTTGTAGTCATTATAGTACTAGATTGAGTGTCTTTCTTGTAGTAGAAGTGTGGAGTCACCTCAGCTTATGATTCTTAGAGTAAAGAGTTTTTCGAGGACGAACAAGGCTTTAAGTGTGGGGTGGTGATGTTGGGTGTATTTATTCACCTTAGTGTTGTTATCTTGGCCTATTTAGCCTTGTTTTGAGGGTAATTCTTATGCTATATGTGTTGATGATAATATAAATAAGCATCTAAGTGTTCAAGTGTGTCTTTACAAGGTGAAAAGGTGTTTTCAAACAAGTTTGGGTTCAAATTGAGCCTAGACGAGAAAACTAGCTTGAGCTAGGTGTTGTGCTAGTTGATTTCAATGGATTCTAGTGGGTGTATTGAGTTACTAAGGTTATTATTGTGTAATTATAAGTGGAACAACTTGTTTGTAATGTGAAGAGTTCAATTGGATTAAGTCAAGAGTCGGAATAATAAGTTGAAGATCAATGTGGACTAGCCTAGTCTTAGCTCGTGTTTATAGTCCATCGTATTGGATATTATGTTGTTTCAGCTCTAATATTTAGTGTTTGATCATGTAGGATGATTGGTGAGTTGATTGGGAATATAAATATATATGAAATACAAGCTGGAAACCAAAGGAAAAAAACACCAAACGGCAAGGGATGGAAGAGGAAAGCAAAAGACTTAGCTGAACTTCGAGAGGCTAAATCCAGTGAACCCATACGAATTGGCCGCCTAAAGAACTTCCCTCCATGTGAAATTCACCATGACGCACTTCTCTTAACACACAAAATCCACCACAACTGTAATGCCCCGAGACTACTCCTGGACGTCACACGGTGCTTAGGACCACAAGTGATCCCAAGCTAACCCTTATACTGGTACAACTCGTGAGCAACTAAATAAGATACATTAACCTAAAATAAATATGTCTTTTATAAATATGTTCAAAACCAAAACTATCAAAAAGGTTTAAAACTCTGGTCATATAAAACAAAACTGAAATTAAATACATTAACTATATTGACTGTCTATGATGCCATTTCTAATATTGACTAAAGGTAGCCGGGACATGACTCCCTGCTATCTCTATTCAATAAAACTGAATAAAAGAATTATACTGGAACTATATTTCACTCGAGTTCTCACATCAAAAGAACTCATCACCTGCAGGCTGGAAGCTGCGACCCGTCTGACTATGATGTGCTACAACTGGTACCTATATTATGAGACAATGTAGCACATAGACATATATGTGGATCAGTACTTCTGAAATGTATTGAGTATGTGGGGTGAATGCATAGATAAAACAATAACTGAATATACTCATAAACTTCAAAATAATGCATGCTAAGTGTAAATGACTCACCTTGGGCTTAAATAAAACAAAGTCTGTAAAATCATAAAGATGAGTAATGAAGCATAAGTATAAACTTTGTGAGCCATAACACTTAGTTCTAAACACTTTACTTTTATTATTTCTTAGGAAGGTTCTTCTTACCAAAATACACCATGTGACCTATCATGGAGGCCAATGTCTCTTACCCACGTTGGAGAGTTGTTCTACCCTTGCCATCGGAATAAAACCTAAAGTAGAGTAATCACTATATTGAACCCACTATGGGCGTTAAAACCTACGGTGGCATGTAGTTCTGGGGCATGTGACCTTGGCCTCATACCAAACTCGATGCTAAATACTACTCTCATATTACTTATACGCTTGCTTTTTAGGAAATCCACCTTAAAATAGCATGAGGGTTTATAATGAAAACCATTTATGCTTCTCTTTGCTTTAAACTGTAATCAAAATGAATAAATCTGGATTCCATCTCTTAACTGAGGATCAAAAGATCAATACTTGCTTAAATCTTGAAATAATCTTATCAAAAAATACTTAAAAGCATCATCTTCTTAAAGTCTCAATATTCAAACTTATGGCTTAAAACCCATGTTTTAAACTCATGTCAATTCATAATAAAACTTTATGCTCAATAACAATCTTGAAATACTTCAACAATAACAAGTCAAGATAGTGCATTCTCATTCATAATATAAATCATGTAAGTTAAAACATAAACACTTCTTGATATACTTAAAGATTTAAATCTTATGAAAATCACATGCTTCAAGAATATACATACTTGAGTATGAACCCTACTTCAAAATAATTAAATAAAATCTTAAAATCATGCAATTTGGGCGCAAGGGTGAAAGGATGCCCTTGTTCATTTCCCCACATACCTTAATAGGCTTGATTTGATGAAGAAAGCTTGACCTTGAAAGCCTTGGAGATAATCTTGAATGCTTTTCTTGAGATTCTTGAATTAGGGAACTTAATTCTTGTTTTTTCTTGAAGAGGATAGATTGAATTTGATGTTCTTGGGATTAAGTTAGGGATTCTTGGAGAGAAAAGTAAAGGAAAATGGGTAAATAATGCTTAAAACAACCTCTTAACTCGTATTTTTACGACTTGGTTTGAGGGAAAAAAACTTAACTGCCCCTTAGCCATTTAAATTCGTACCCGGATTGCATTTTGAAGGTTCATCGCGATGCGGTCTAATTGCAGTGGCTTACTAGTTCTGACAAAAATGATCATAACTTTTCGCTCAGGTATTGGATTAAGTCAAAATTGGTATCGTTGGAAAACTAATTTAATTATCTACAATTTGGTGGATCTTTAGCTAAAAAAATCCAAATAAATTAATAGTTATATACTTTCAAAGTTGATCCTTGTAGAATCGAATACCAAACTCTGGATAATTCAAAGGCTCTTAGCTCAACTTGACTCTAAGTGATTTCTATGAGCATTTTTCACCTAATAAGCACATAACACACTAGGATAATAATCATGACACAAGCATTAAAATTATTAATCAAGAACTAGGCAAAAACACCTTCACCGCAATGTGATGAGTGTGTCATCGCTATTATGATTGCAACACGGTCCTATCTTGATGAGTTGCTGGAATCATGATCCAAACATGACCAAATCCTTGTCTGAAAAATCAAAACTTCCCCGATACATACTCCTTACTCTCCTGAACATGAGTTAACTCAAAAACTTACATGTCGGGATCGGGAAGGCTAATTCAAAAGTCCTCAAAATTAAGAGGACAAAAATATGACTAAGAGGGTGTTTGGATGGGCTTAAAAGCTGATCAAAATAGCTTTTAAGACATTATTTACTTTTTAAAGTGTTTGGCAACTTTAAACACTGCTTTAAAAAGTCCAAAATTGCTCTTTTTAAGCCAAAAGTACCTTCACCCCTACTTTTTGTTTTTGGCTTATAAGTCATTCTAGTTGGACCAATTAACAGACATATTTATCCTTTGTAATTCTCACATATTTTAAAATTGTCATCATGTTTGTCCTAAAACATTTTTCTCTTCTATCATTTTTGTGTTTTCTCTCTATTTTTATGTTTCTCTCTTCATGTTTATATTTTTCTCTCTATTTTGTGCCTTTATTTCTTTTTTTTCAATGGGTTGCTAGCAATTTGATGCTTATGGGATTTATGAGGAATTGAGAAGTATTATTTTTTTTTGTAGTTCATTTGGCTGAAACAACAAATTTTCATGTATCATTAGCAATTCAACTTCTTTTTAGGTGACTTTTATTCAATTTTCTTGAAGAAAAATGGAAAAACAATAAACCTATTTAGCTGAAACAATAATTTTTTTCTCATTTTTTAGTGTTTTGGTTCAATTTTCAGAAGAAAAAAATCTCGTAAAACATAAATGAGTTAATCAATGTGGCAAAATTCACAAAGAATATTGGATCCATATAGCTGAAACAACAAATTTTGCTCATGTTTGGATCTCTTTTGTTCAATTTTAAGAAGAAAAGTGGAGCACAAGTCACTTATTCATTTATGAAAAGTTTTTTTAAAATAAATGTATTAAGTAGTTTATACTGAAATTGAATTAAAATATAAATTTATTTAAATTTAGATTATTTTAAAATAAAAATCTAATAATAATCAACTTTATATAATGTTAACAATTATAAGGGTATGTCGGATATGTTGACTAAAAGAAAGTGCTTAACAACAATTGTCTACCAAACACATCAATAATTTTTTTCAGCTTTAGCGCTTTTATCCAAATACGTAACTGATTATTTTTAAAATAATTTTTAGCACTTTCAAAAGCACTTTTAATGTGCTTTTTAAAAGCTACTTTTTTCATCCTATCTAAACGGTCTCTAAGTCTCCAACACTTAATAAAATTTTTAGGTTCTAAGCTTCTTATGCATGCACTAGGAGTTGAAATGAACTAACTAAGAGTTGAAATGAACTAAGGATAATACGGGGTATTACAACAATGCGGAGCAAATCACATGACCAAGACTTGATTTACTATAAATAGGACTTTGTAACTTATTCTAAACACTTTTTTGATGCCTTTGGGAGCTTGAGGAGGCTGATACATACGTCTTTTTAGGATTTATTCTTCTTAACTTTAGATTTTTACTAGATTTGATTATGTATTCAAGTATTTGGATGTTAATTATGTCGATTAGCGGCTAAATGCCCTCTTTCCAGGATTAAGGCTAAGAACATGTTTGCTATCGTTATGAATTGAATTTGTTTAGATTGTTCATCATATTTGGTTGTTTGTTAATCCTTGTTTTAACTATTTTAAGGATTGTGCACCCTTAGAATACATATATTATCGAAATTTTAATCTTGGGAGTGGGAATAGGAAGATAGAACATGGGGATGAATAAAGTAAAGTTCATATTCTTTTATGAAATATGGAATTAGACATGGGGATGAATAAAGTAAGGTTCATATTCTTTTATGAAATATGGAATTAGACTTAGTGATTAGGACA
>NC_061121.1:47022424-47028880 GCF_002878395.1 Capsicum annuum
TTAGACTTAGTGATTAGGACAGGGATATACCTAGAAACCTTGCTTGGTTCACATGTAGGATGATACCTTTAGGCACTTAGTTGAATTATTACATCCCCGCTCAATGATGTAGATGTAATATCTAAGTTAGGTAGATGATTAGAGGTCGGGTGAATATGATCATGCGATAAACCCTACGAATCATCAACCAAGATAAGCGATCTAAAGAATGAAGTTCAATAACACAGTATGACTGTTCTAAGTGTCTTAACCCTAGACTTTACATTATTGATTATCTCTAGTCTTTACTTTATGCACTATTTACTTTTACTTTAGTTTACAACTTTGAAACTCTCTTTTGGTTACACTTTGCATCAAGTTAATCTCAATGAATAATCTAGAATTGAATAGTTGTCAAAACTAGTCCCTGTGGGATCGATACTCGTCTTTCTTTAAGGCCACTATATTACTTAGTAGACCATGTACACTTGCGTATGCGCTGTCAATAATAACAAAGGAACTGAGATATATTCGAAGCACCCGATTCATCAACTCCATGAACGCAACTGGGGCATTGGTTAACCCAAAGGACATTACCAAGATCTTATAATGACCACATTAAGTCCAAAAAGCTATATTTGGAATATCTGAAGTTGTAATCCTCAGCTAGTGATACTTGGACCTCAAATGAACCTTCGAAAATACTGCGACACCCTAAAGCTGATCAAATAAATCATCAATATGATAAAGAGGATACTTATTCTTAATCGTTACCTTATTCAACTATCGATAATCAACACACATACACATAGACTCATCCATCTTCTTCATAAACAAGACAGGTATTCCCTATGTTGATACACAAGGTCGGATAAATCCCTTATCTAATCAATCCTATAATTGATCTTTTAATTCCTTCAACTCGACTGGGGCCATCTTATAAGGAGGAATAGAGATGGGCTTAGTGCCCGGCTCAACATCAATAGAAAAATCAATATGTTGATCCAGAGGCATATCAGGCAAATCCGTAGCGAACACATCCATGAACTCACAAACAATACGAACAGACTCCAAAGAAGGAGTTGAAGCAACACATGTATCATGAATATGAGCTAAGTAAGACAAAAATCCCCTCTCAATCAATTGATGAGCCTGAACATAAGATATAAATCTCTTAGGACATAAATAAAGCACACCACTAAAGAATAATATCAAAATTAACTATATCTAACACAAGTAGGTTTAGCCTAGTCTCATGCCCAGAAAAAAGTCACAATACAAGATTGGTACACGTAATCCACCTAAAAAATCTCCTATTGGGGTAGATACTAGAATAGGCATAGCAAGAGGCTCATTAATCAAATCAAAATCGAAAGCAAAATATGCAGACATATAGGTGAAGGTCGATCTTGGATCAAATAACACAGATTTAGATCTAAAACAAATGGGACGATAACTGTAATCATAATATAAGAAACCTTTGACTCTTGTCTAGCGGATATAGCATAGCACTGTCAACGACAACCACCTAGCTGAGTAGCCCTTCACTACCTCTACCTCTTGCACCTTTGGTAGAACCTCTACCTCTAATAACTGAAATAAAAGTAGCTCTAATCACACTGCCGACATAGTAGTTAGCTAAATAACCAAACTTATCACACATAAAGCAACCTCTATGATACAACTCAATAGGAAAAGGAACCCCAGGACCTAAACAACCACCCCAAACTGATGGAATAGAAGATCCACTACCCAAACTCTACAAGGATGCCTGCACTAGTCTACCATGATACCCACGAAAACCTCTAAATCTCTATCTTAAGAAGCCTGACCTCTAAACTCACCAAAATGGCACACCTTCTTGGCACCTTCCTGAGATGCTCGAAGAATACTCTCAGTCATCTTAGCATGATCCACTGTAGTCCGAAAGGATGCTCCAAATACAACCAACTAAAACATAGCCAACTAAATAGGGACATCCAAACCCTTTACGAACTTTTGAATCTTCTTAAACACGATAAAAATATTGGCATAAGAATATCTGGACAAGGCATGAAAGAGTGCCTCATACTCTACAACAGTCATGGAGCCTTCCTCCAGGTGATCAAACTTATTCCTCATTTGATCCCTTAGACTGTAAGTCATAAATCTCTATAAAAAGGTATCGAGAAATTAATCCCAATTCATCTCAAGAGAATTAATAGCTCTGCAATTAACACGTGATCTTTGCCAATCTTTAGCAATATATCTAAACTAATAAGTAGAATAAGCAACCACATGCGACTCAAGCAACCCAAATTATTCAAATTTTCCCAATAAGTAATCAAGAAATCATAAGCATCCTCGCCCATAAAACCACTGAATCTAGGAGGACCCAAATGCGTAAATCTCCCAAACCTCTTTCGATCCTTAGAAGGAATAACTATACTCGCAGCAAAAGAAGGCATGGTGAATTTGGTGGGATGAGATCCCATTTGGGGAGGTAACATAGATGAAGGATGAACTCCTGATCTCTGAATACCATACTTAAATGCCAACGCTAAATTAGGAATAGTACTTAGGGTCTGTGGAGTCCCAAGAATAGAAGTAGGTACAACTGGTAGATCTACATTCGGGACTGGAGAAACACTAATTATACTCAAAGAAGCACCCTCTAAATGGGTTAACAAGCAAATCAACAACCCCTCTAACACTAGGTGGAAGAACTTAGTGGAACTGGAGTAGAACCCACAGATCCAAAATGCTCATCATGAGGCTCAGGGGAAATCCCCTAGCACTACTCCTGGAAGGGGAAGATCCATATGTCCATCGACTACCTCGAATCCATCTACAACTCACAACTCACCCTTTAGACTAGGCTCTTTTATCGAATAAAGGCTCTGCATCTCTAACCTTATGAGATCTAGGCAACACCATCTGTGCAGAAAAGAGTGAAATATAACTTAGAACACAAGGTATGAAGAAAATTTGCACAATAAGGAATAAAATAAGGGAAATTTTATTTGACATCCTGTAGCCTTCTAAAGATAGATTCAGACGTCTATGTACAGATCCGAGAGACTCTATTAGACATCTCATTCTTAAACCATTGAGACCAATGAACTTGGCTCTGATACCAATTTTTCAAGTCCTGAAATTCGAGGGCCATGATGGAAATTGACATGACAAACTTTGTCAAGTAAGCCTATAACACAAACTGATTCAAAAAGGTAAATAAAAATCCAAACCCAAGGCTAGGCACTTATAACATTGCCAAACCATATCAATATAACAAAACAAAACAAATAAACTCAATAATACCAAATCCCAAAACCTCATGTCAAAGTAGTACAACTCAAATTCAAATACAAAAGATATCCAAACTAGGATATAACTCTATCTTTGAAATATAATAAAGACATAGTCTAATAAGGAATGATAGAACTAGACTCCGGATGCTTGAAATCAACTACTGTCTCAAAAAGCACCAAATGATGCCTAAAATCAAACACTGTAAGGCTCACCTAAACCTAAATCTGCACTGAACGAATGCAGTAGGTGTGAATACGATCCACTTATACTCAGTAGGTATCATAGGCTGACCGAGTAAACTAGAAAATAAAACATACAAAATACACACCAAGGGGACGTCACCTGCAATCTAAAAATGTCACATAATGGAAGCCCACATTGCTTGCACTAACAATTCTATAATATCCATATATAACACAACAAATTACTAGAAAAGAATATATGTATACATTTATACCATATATAAGATAGGAAAATAAAAAACATATACGATAATATTTAATAGAAGTAAGAAAATATCAAACAATGGATAGGTAGTAAGTCAAACAGAATATACAATCGCATCACAAGCATAATAAATCAAACACAATAAAAATAATGATGATAATGTAATGCACGAGGTTGTTGCACAACCTCCGATATCACCACACAATCTCTGAGATCATCGCACAATCTTCATATATACCTACATAGCTAAAGATACAAGACGTAGGACCCAAGGGTATAATCCACATATATCTATATCTCCTCCCCAACACATCCCCCGGGGAGAGTTTTTCCATGGTAGTTCCAATGTTTCATGAATGAGTATGAGGATGTAATGAGTCCAACAACTAGGACATGAGAGTCATCTCCATTGCCTGAGACAAAAAATGAGGACATATAGTTTTTCTTGTGTTTCTCCATATTTTCATGGTAGTTCCAATGTTTCATGAATGAGTATGAGAATGTAATGCTCAAAACCAACCACAATAAGTATTTCCATAACCATCCACAATGAGTATTTCCAAAACCAAATAATATACCATCACGTAGGCCAAATATCCACTAATTTTTTCCAACCATCCATAAATCCAACATGATTCATATGCCAATAAAGCATGAATACATCACAACACATAAATGGGCACCATAACACGCTCTTTCATCAAATAAGATATAATTATAATCATGTATACAAGGCTATCTGTAACACCCTCCAAATTTTAAGCATTTAATTTTTGGCCCTCCTGCATTTGAAATATTAATTATTTTGCTTTAATTGTGTTTAGATATGTGAATGGGGTCTCCCCAGAGATATTTAGAATTTTTGGATGGGGTTCAAGGTGAGTTTGGACAATGGAGACAGTGAGCCGATGCTTGACTAAGTTGATTCAGAAGAAGGTGAGGTTTCTGTGGTCTGATGGTTATGAGGAGAGTTTTTGAGAAACAGAAGGATAAATTAACTTCTACTATATTTTTTACCCTACCCGAGGGCACTGATGGCTTCGTGGTTTATTGTAATGTGTCTTGTGTGGGCCTTTGTTGTGTATTGATGTAGCATGGCAAGGTAGTAGCATATGCTTCTAGGTAGTTGAAAGTTTATAAGAGGAATTATCTTACTCATGATTTGGTATTGCTGGCTATGGTGTTTGTATTTAAAATTTGGTCACACTATCTATATGGGCTCCATGTTGATATTTATTCAGATCATAAGATTCTGCAATACGTATTCACCCAGAAAGAATTGAATCTCAGGCAATGGAGATGACTTGAGTTACTCAAACACTACGACATGAGTGTCCACGATAACCCAGGTAAAGATAACATGGTTGTTTATGCTTTTAGCAGGTTATATATAGGGAGCTTATCTCACGTGGATGAAGAAAAGTGAGATTTGGTGAAGGATATTCACCCTTTAGCCAATCTTGGAGTTCGTATCTTAGATTCTGAGGATGGTGATGTGTTTGTGCAAGAGGTGATGAAATCATCTCTTGGTGTTGAGGTAAAGGAGAAATAGGTGTTGGATCCTATCTTAATGAAAATAAAAAATAATATGGGTAGGCAGAAGATGATGGCTTTTGATATTGGTGGTGATGGTATCTTGAGGTATTGAGAGAGGTTGTGTGTTCCCGATGTGGATATGTTGCGAGGTAGAATTTTAGCCAAAGCTTATGAGCTGCATTATTTTATTCATCCTAGTTTAATGAAGATGTACCATGAACTTAAGGATATTTATTAGTGGAATAGCAAGAAGAGAGATGTGGCTAATTTTATGGCTAAGTGCCTAGTGTGTCAATAAGTGAATGTGGAGCACTCGAGGCCCGGTAGGTTTTCTCAAGAAATTAAGCTACCTATGTAGAAATAGGAAGTGATTAATATGGATTTTGTTATCGGTGTTCCTAGACTCAAAAGCACTTTGATTCTATATGGTTTATCATGGATAGGATGACTAAGTCGGCTCATGTTTTGACGATAAGGACTAATTATTCTAGCAAGGACTATACCAGATCATTTATTTAGAAGATCATGAAATTACATGGTGCTCCAGTTTCCATCATTTCAAATTGTGGTACTCAATTCTCATCTCATTATTGGTGGTTGTTCCAGCGAGGTTTGGGGACTAAGGTGAACCATAGCATAACTTTCTACCCGCAGATGAATGGAAAAGTGAAAAGGACCATTTAGACATTGTAAGATATTCTTAAAGCTTTTGTAATTGACTTTGGTGGTAGTTGGGTTGACCATTTTCCTCTTATAGAGTTTGCGTATAATAATAGCTATCACTTTGGTATTTGTATGGATCCGTTTGAGGTGTTGTAATGTAAAAAGTGTAGATTTCCTATTGGGTGGTTCGAAGTTGATAATAAATATGGTTTGACTTGCTCACTGATACTAATACATTGGCATAAAAGGTTAATGAACCATGGATTGACTCCATTAAACTTTGGGGTACATGGATTCTCTGTATGAATAGATAATTTGAACCTAAAGGGTTATGAATTTCCCTGTGTGATGGACGATGAATACGACATGATAATGAACTTGCAAGTGAGGTTGGTATGGCGATTCCAATGTGATGTTGTAATACATAACTGGTTTAATTAATTGGAATGTGTGCTAAATTTTTTCAATGGGGCTTAAGAGAAGATTGTGTAGCCAGGTCGTGAAAGTAGAGGCTCCGAAGGATCAATATTACAAACCACG
>NC_061121.1:47028980-47036152 GCF_002878395.1 Capsicum annuum
ACTATAACTAGAACCTTGTAACAAGTGCAATCATGACTCAACAACAATATAGAAGTCAACAATCCATGACCAACAATATTCATACCCCAATTCAAATATGAAAATAGTGACAATAAATATGTTAAGCATTTGTTAGTTTAACCTGGATCAACTCCAAGATCCATAAATAAACAATAATGAAAATCAACATACATTCTAAATTTACACGAGAAATAACCTTTAGCAATTAAGCACCTAGACCTGATTCACTCATGGAATCAATGTAAACAACAACAATAACTGTAATCATAAATTTGATCCACTCAAGGGACCAACACACTCATAAATAACTTGTATATACATGCTAAGAGTTTTATGGTTGTATACTAGCCATGACCTGCAGGGGATGAGCACTTATTCATGTACTGTACTAGCATGGTATCCTAGCCAATCAATGAATCACATCAATCGATTCCGAAAAAATATCCAAATATCGATACATCCCATAATAATAATCGATATCACGATAATCATAACCACAATAAGAATAAACAATCATACCTGTCAGTCAATAAGATTTAATATAACTCATTATATGTGATTAATACTTAGGATATCATTTAACAATTACATTCCTTAAGTATTCATTGCAATAGTAGACAACCACCTAAATACTTGGTCAATTCGAGTTAATCAATTCCTATAAACAATAATCATACTTTTAACACATTAAATTACAAGTAGAGACAAATCATTGATTTCATCAATTATAGCATGTCTGAAGACTAATCTCCAGCTTATTCAAGTATTATCATGTCATATTCATTAAATTCAAATAGTCATTTTAGGAACGTACGTTCAACCAAATAGAGTCTAAAATCTAGTAATTCATTCATTAATTCAATCCCCCATTTATTCATACTGATACCGAAGATTTCACTATTATCACGCAACACTTACATTCAAATCATTACTAGGTTCAAGATCCTACTCCACTAACTAATCATTCAACTTTATTCAACTTACAATGTAATTTTAATCATACATCTTTATACCTTTTACTTTCTAATTTCCAGACTAACTTGACGTTAGGCTCTTAAGTTATGTCACCACCTCTTATCGTAATTCATTTCTCATAACTATAATTCATCAAATAGATTCCATATTTCAAATACACATAATAACAAGTTCACCATTTTTAAGGTGTTAAAGATAAGTCATACAATTGAAAGATCTCATAATCTTGCTATTGTTGGGTTCAAATGAAATGTGTGAATGAAAAATGAAGGGAACAACAATTTGACGAAAAAAGTGAAAATGTCACTTAGGGAAAGCTAAGTTCTCCCACATTGGCAGAAAAAAGAAATTTTCTTGTGTTTATAATAAGAAACACTCCTTCATATGATAGTGAGGGAAGAAAAAAAGATGCCTCGCGCTGTCATTGTCATCGTCGCTCGACTCATCTTCGGATTTAAAGTTGGATTTGTCAAATGATCGATTGAGAGATTAGTTTTTTGGATAAATTTTATTTAAAACTTGAAAAACAAGTGAAATTCTAATCCAATAAAAATATTTTTCTCCATGTTCGGACGCATTTCAAACTTCATGCAAGCACCTATGCAACGCACCTCAAAGGGACGAGATCCTTCGAGGAAGAGATACTGTTTCGGAGAAGGGGCGACCTGGGCGTGTGAGTTAGGCGCAGAATGGATTTTCCTGACGCAAGTCCAACGCAAAAAACACTGGAAATGACTAAATGCAACTTACAACTGCTCCAGCGCAGACCAGGCGCAGGGTGCTGGCGTTTCAGAAAAGTTGTATTTTTCCATTAACCATTGTTTTCTTTTTGAAGGGATACTTAATGGCTATAAATACCTATACTTTTCCTCAGGTAAAGGTATGATTTTTAGAGTTAAAATAGTCTTCTTCTTCAAAACTCTCTTGTGATCATCAATTGTTGAGTGTGTTTGAAGTTTCTGAAAGTTTACAGTACCGCTACTTTCAAAAAGTGAAGCATTTTATCCTGGGAGGAAAGATTACATAACCTCGGGTACTTGAGGGGAATAAATTCCTTAAGGACACACCGTGAAGTAGGTGGGTTTCGTTCTAAATTCTGCTTCATCTTTATTTCTTTACAAGTTGATAAACACACTTTAATTTGATAGTTTATTTTGATTATTCATTTGAACTTGTGTTTAAAGGTGTTGAACTTCATTATTGTTCTTGAAAATTTATTCTTGAACTTAGGTTGAAGTTTTTATTGAAAATATACATATTTTGTACCCGTAAACAACAATCTTATGGAATTTATATAATCTGTATGTTTGATTTATGGAGATTAAAGCTCATTGTTTTCTACTTTGTTTGAACTTAACGAGTGATTTGAAGACATAAAAACTTCATCACGAGTTAAATGTCATTCGGTTAATAATAAGAAGAACGTAAAATCTTTATCGTTAAACTAGAAACAAGTGGCTTTTAAATTTTTTACAACTTTATAATTAGTATTCTGACATACTAAGTTGATTATATTTTTGTGACAGAAAAATGACTACTGAAGGTCATGCAAATGATGGTATGGCAAGTGTAGCAGCAACAATTCCTGCTACGACAAACCGCACAAGTATTACGCCTGCAATGGCACCTGTAGAGGAACCTAAAAAGTTTTGGGGTGTAGATTTCAAACGCTGGCAACAGAAGATGTTCCTCTATTTGATGACTTTATGTCTTCAAAGGTTCACTCTGAAAATCTCCTAAATTATCCGAAGATACATCAGACAAGGAGCGGTTTATTATAATGGAGGCTTGAAAACACTCAGACTTCTTATGCATGAATTATATCCTAAGTGGCCCAAGACGATCTATACAATGTGTACAATAGAAGGAAGACCTCGAAAGAGGTGGAATGCTTTGGAACGAAAGTATATAACTGAGGATACAGGAACTAAAAAGTTCTTTGTTGCAAAGTTCCTTGACTACAAGATGATTGACAGTAAGACTATCAGCTCTCAAGTACAAAAATTATAAGTAATCAGTCACGATCTCCTTACTGAACGTATGAATATAGTAAATACCTTATTTTAACATGTTAAGTGTGTTCTTCATAATCACATGATCTTTGATGTAGGTTTGATTGGGAATAAAGTTTTTCAAGTAGCGTCTATAGTAGAAAAATTACCACCTTTGTGGAAGGATTTTAAAAACTACTTGAAATATAAAAGGAACGAGATATTAGTCGAAGGCCTCATTGTGAGGTTGCGTATTGAGGGAGACAACAAAGATGTCGAGAAGAGGTCGAAAGGGAATTCCACAATCAGTGAAGGCATTGAGAAAGACAACAAAGATGCCGAGAAGAGGTCGAAAGGGAATTCCACAATCAGTGAAGGCAATATTTTAAAGGACGACCGTAATATCTCTAAGAAACTGAAGAAAGCTAGACAACAAAGCAATCCACCAAAGAAGAAATTCAAGGGGAAGTGCTTTAATTGTGACAAGGTTGGCTATAAGTCAGTAGATTGTCGGTCTCCTAAGAAAGGAAAGAAGAAGGATCAATCCAACATGGCTGAATTCAAAAATAAAATAGATGATCTATCTGCATGCTTTCAGAATGTAACTTGGTGAGTAATCCTAGAGATTGGTGGATAGATTCCAGTGTCACCCATCATATCTGTACCAACAAAGAGTTATTTGCTTCCTACGCTCCGAATTAAGATGAGAAAAAGATTTATATGACAAACTCCGTAACAGCAAAGGTTGAAGGGACAAAAGATCTGCTTAAAAATGGTGTCAGGCAAAGTGTTGACTCTCAACAACGTCCTTTATGTACCATAGTTGAGAAAGAACTTAATTTTTCTATCAGTTCTGATAAAAAATGGATTCAAATATATATTTGTTTCTGATAAGGTTGTAATTAGCAAAGAAGAAGTGTATGTAGGAAATGCCTACCTCACCGAGACTTATTAAAGATGAATATAATGACTGTTGAAATCAATGAAAGTTCTATTTCATCTCACATGCTTGATTCTAATGAATCATGGCATGAACGATTAGGACATGTCAATTACAAAACTTTGTGAAAACTGAATAAATTAAAAGTTTTGTCCAACTTTGAGTGCAATAAATTAAAGTGTTAAACATTTGTGGAATCAAAGTATGCTAAGCATCCGTAATCCACACAAATATTTGTAATATGAAGTCAACACCAACTCGCGTTGAAAAAAAGTATTCTATAACTTTTATTGATGATTGCACTAGGTACTGGGGGCTTTGAGTTGTAGGTGACAAAAGAGTTTGAAAATGAGGTGTAGGTGACTCAAGTCTTAATAATTGAGTGGAGGTGACAATTACTTTATTATAGATTAAGAAAGTTAGAAAAATTTCAAAATAACCAACAAGTTCTTAAATTTACACTTTGATCCAAATGTTAGTTGATATAATAGGAAACAGAGGGAAAAAAGACGCATTTCTCTCTCTTCTCATCCATTGTTGTTTTTTGTCTCTTTACGATTTCTGTTGTTCGTTGTTGCTGCTGCTTTATTCATCATCTTCTGCTTCATTATCATCATCTTATACTTTATTATCCTCTTCATAATCTTCTTATTTGCCATTGTTGTTGTTGTTACCGTAACTACTGCTCTTTGACCAATTCTTAGGTCAAATTTATTTCGTACATCACCTTCAACTTTGGCATTTACTTGATAGGAGACTTTGATAAGTCAAATTATATTTTTTAGTTGAACTTGTCATCTGGGTAACTCCTAGTGTGCTGTTTTTTTAACAATAGCTAGCACGCGAACATAAATGCAACATAAGAGCCATCTGTTTAAATAGATCCATCATCTGTTGCACCAGGTAGATATTTTGTTGTAACATAAGACTCATATATTGGATTCATGTTTATGGTTCTATAGTGCCCTAACATGAATCGAATAGATGGGTATTCTATTACGACGGGTTAGTAATCTGTTCCAACAGACAATTAATCTGTTGCACCAGATTAGTAATCTGTTCCAACATACAAGTAATTAGTTGCAACAGAATATTTATCTGTTGTAACAGATTATAATTTTGTTGCAGCAGATAAATAATATATTTTGAACAACACAATACATCTCCTGTCACAAACCCAATAGATAACCTGTATGTTGATCTCTTGCTATTGATAGTGGATTCAAGCTATTCCTTACTCATAGACATATGTGTTGAGAAGAAGAAATAGACAGAATAAAAATTAAATAAGAATTAAAACGTCAAAGTTGATCAAACATAAATTTTTTATTAAACAAAAAAAATTAAAAATACATAGGTAAAAATATTATTATTATTATTATTGTCAGCCGGTCAATCTTCAACCGACAGTAGCAGTGCCCTCTTCATCTTGCAGATCTCCCACAACATCCTTACTCTGACGGCGGCCAACTCCCACTGTAGGTCATGAACCTGCGTTTGCAGTTCCCGCACGGCATCTCGTAACATAGTGACATCCCACACTGGATTAGTCATATCTAGAACACACATAAATTGATAAACAAAATGCAAAAACAAAAGTAATGAAAAGAATTCGAAAGTAATACAACGTAAATTTACACAAAAAGCAAGAAAAAAACTTACCAGAGACAGGGAAAAACTATCAAGTCCTTGAAGAGAAAGTAGTTGAAGGTGTAATATGAAAGACTAGAGCAAAAAATAAATAGATTGTAGTAGAATGAACGAGTAAGGAGGGACCTATTTATAGAGGATTGAATTTGAATGATTTAGGCAAAAAGGCGCGACTGTTCACCTCCATTTATTAAGTACATTCAAACTGGTGACTTTTTTTATTAATGTGGAAAGTTATGACTTGATAAGTTATGACTTAATTAGTTCTTTTCAGTAACTATTTTTATTGAGTTGTGGCAACCGATTATATATCTGTTGCATCAGTAACCCATCTGTGACAACAGATATACCATTTGTTGCAACAAATCGATAATCTATTGCATCAGATAATATATCTGTTGCAACATATATCTTTTTTAATAATCATCATATCTTTATCTTTAATCCAAATTTGATGACTTTTTTATTATATAAATTAAAAAATAAATTCAAAAAAAATATATTAAAAATTCACTACTTGTCGCCTATTTAAACATCAATTATTCAAATTTATGTTTAGTCCTTCCTTTTCGTATTAGTTAGATTTGGCATACCCATTAAGAAAAAAAAATTATTAGGGGTCTATTTTACCAAATTAGATTTATTAATTATGCTTTGAAAATATATAAATTTGAATATATAAATCGACAATCTATTGCATAAAAAAGGCGCGACTGTTCACCTCAATTTATTAATTACATTCAAGTTGGTGACTTTTTGATTACTAAACAAAGTTATGACTTAATTAAATCAAGCTGTTGACCGACTTTGATTATTGTGATAAGTCTTATTATTATTAATTAGTTCTATTCAGTAACCATTTTATTAGGTTGTGGTAACAAATTATATATTTGTTGCATCAAATAACTCATATGTGACAACAGATAATCTATTTGTTACAACAAATCGACAATCTGTTACATCAGATAATCTATTTGTTGCACATATAAGTTATCTTTTTTTATAATCATCATATCTTTAATCCAAATTTGGTGACTTTTTTATTATATAAATTACAAAAACAGATTTAAAAACAAATATGTCGAAAAGTCACGATCAGTTATTAAAATTAAATAATTATTTTTTTATAGTTATAAATTGTGTTTAAAATTTATTTTCTTATTTTACGAACCGTTTTTCATATGAAATAATCAAAAAGTCATGACTAAAGACTTTTCACCCTCTCAATAATAATAATAACCCTTTTTTTATTAATAATCATCCGTTGCAACATATGATCCATCTGTCGCAACAGATTAACCATCTGTTCCAACATATGGTTCATCCGTTGCCACAAACGCTCAATCCCTACCTCCAACCGTCGACTTGTTGAGAATAAGGAATAGACAGAATGAAAATTAAATATTAAATAAGAATTAAAAGTTCAAAGTCAACTAAGATTCTTGAATCCCTTAGATCGATTCGATATAAAAAAGAAAAATACATACGCTAAAAGAAAAAACATAACCTATTTATTACTACTACTACTACTACTACTAGTATTATTAGTATTATTATTATTATTATTATTATTATTATTATTATTATTATTATTA